>NC_085137.1:417124079-417399079 GCF_035046485.1 Aedes albopictus
TGAAAGTTTATTTCAAAATTCGCTCACAACGTGGTAGTTGTGTTCTTTGGAGCTGTCAGTTTGATCTCGGTGTCAAGTAGTTAATTCGGATTTTTTTTTCAGGGCGGAATCAAAAGGTACAAAACTGATTACACTCATTCGTAGCCTGCTAAATTATTTTTGGAATTTTTTTGTCAATTCTTTTGGAAACTGTCTTAGCGACAATTAAACTCGCAATTTCTTTGGTGAAAGTTTTCAAGATTTTTTTAGGAACTTATGCAATAAATGCTTCAGCAATGACTTTGTGGTCTTCTTTAGAAATTTCTTCTGCAGAAATTTCTTTGGGGATCCCGTCTGAAAGTTCTTTTTGTTTTTTTACAATTTTTTTGGAAAAGCCTCTGCTTATTATTTTGGGAATATTTCCAACATTCTTTTGGAAACATATTTGCCAATTCTTACTGATTCGGTATTTCCTTTGCAAATCGGTTTGGTGAATTTCTTGAAATTAACCCTGTGAAAACATTTCGTGTTTCCTTTTGGCGGAATTTCTTCAGCAAATTCTTTGAAAATCCTTTCAGCAATTTTTATTGGATTTGATCCAAAACTTCATATAAGTTTTTTTTGGGTTTTCTATTTCGGCAATTCTTTGTTATTTTGTTCGATAAATCTTTTGGAAATTTCTCAGCAATAATATTGGATATTTTTTGAAGTTATTATTTATGAAAATACATACTACATAACTGTGGGGTTCGTGATCGTACTGTTAGTAACGCCAGCCATTTTGGCGTATTGTAAGCTACGGATTGTGGGTTCGATTCCCATTCCGGTCGGGAGAAAAATTTCGCCAAACGAAAAATTCTTCATTGAACCACTAGATGTCTTACAGTTTTACATGTTATCCGTTGTCTACTGTAAGTTATATTCAGTCTGTGGTCTTTGGCTGAAGACGGTGTGCAAACTTATCAGGCAACTCTAACGGGATTTCCTTTATCAATTTCTTTGGAAGTTTTTTTGATCTCGTTAGTCGGAGATTTTCTGCCGTAGGCAGGTTCATCCCGGCTTTCTTTGGAAGTTTCATCTGCAATCTCTTTGGAAATTTAGCTGGCAATTAGTATTGTAATTCTTTCGACAGCTCTGTGCAAAATTGAATTTTTAAAAATTTCTTCAGTATTCTTTCAGCATTGGAAACTCCTTTAGAAAATCCTTACAGAATTTCGTTCCTTATTACTTTGGAAATTCAATCAGATACTCCTTACGAATTGGAAAAAATACAATGGTATGGCCGAAGAAAATCTCATCGGAATTACCTAAAGAATTTCCAAAAATCAAGGTGTTTTCAAGAAGTTCATGAAAAATCAAGAAGTTCTCAAAAAAAAAAAATCAGAATATTTCAAACAGCAATTTCCAAAAACGTTTGAATGTTGAAATAGCTGAAGGCACCTTCAAGAAATTACCGAATGACTTTCCAAAGGAATTGCTACTGAAATTTCACAAGGAAGTCCTGAAGTAAATTCCGTAGCAGAAGAAATTTTTAAAAAGAATACCAAATAAGCTGTCGAAGGCACTTCAAAAAGCATTGCAAAAGAAGTTTCCAAAAAATCTTGATGTAATTTCACGATCATTTCCAAAGGAATTTACTGTGTGATTTTTAAAGACAAAGGAATTGCTAGGTAATATTACAATTAATTTGCTGACGAAACTGCAGAAAGGAATCAATAAGAAATTGCAGGAAGAAATTTTAAAAGTATTTATCAAATAAATTCTCAAACGAATTTTTCAATGCATTTTCATTCTAACTGTAGAACAAATACTCAAAGAAAATTAGTATTGAAAAATGAAAGCAAAAATAATAGCAAAGAATTTGCGGAGAGAACTATTGATGGAATTGTCGAAGCAATCAAATAAATACAAAAAAAATATCAAAGAGTTTTCAGAAAAATTACCAACAAAGTCTAGAAGAACTTTCCGAAGGTGTTACCAAAGAAATTAAAACAAAACCAATTTCTCAAAATACTTTCCGAAGATACAAAAAATTAAAACATTAAAAATATGAATAAATTTTTAAATGAAATGCAAAATGGTTTTCCAAAGCAATTGTCAAAAATGCCGAAAGTGTTTTCAAAGAAATTATTGAAAAGTTCCAAAAGAACTGCTGGAAAACTTTTTATCAATTGTCTGAAAAATTTCAATAGGAAATCTCCAAAGAGGTTTCTTGAGAACCTCCTATACAAATTAAAAAGCTTTTATTCTTCTGAGCAAATCTTCTGAAACCTGTATTTTTTTAAATGGCTCAGAACGTGAAATGTAGGACCAAACTCGTAGCTTATTACAGAACTTAACCAATATAGTGATTGAATCTCGAACTCAATTGTTGTCTTGACGAAAGTCGTCTCAGCAACGTTGCTGAAACGGCATTCTTTCAAGTGGTCCAAAATGACGACTAGACTATATTGGAAACTACTAAGACCACACAGTGGGAAAATTTCAAACTGAATTGTTTTTCAGATGAAAGCTCTAAGTCTTCTGAGAAATTTTGTCAAAGAGAGTGTCGAAGTGGTCCAGAACGCGAGAAACATTACATTTTGATCAAACTGGACATCCATCTTTGCAACAACAGTTGTCATTTTTAGCGATTTAGATCGTGATATATGCAACGCCTTGAATCAAAGCTCATTAGCACTAGTGCCAAGTAGTGAATAAATGTAAAACTAAATTGCTTTCTACTAGAAAACTATAATTCTTTCGAGCAACTTAGTTGAAGTGAGGTTTTCTCTAAGTGGTCCTAAATACGAGATTTACAACGTTTAGACTGAACTGGTAGAACCCAAGTACAATAGTATCACTTAGTGAGTGATTCTCGAACTAAATTGAATCTTGAAACCTATTATTTTGCTGAGCATTTTTGCTAAAGACTGTATCCTTCTAAGCGGTCCAGAGCGTGATATATACTAAGTTTAAACCAAAAAATTCCACGTAGTGAGAGGATCTCGAACTAAAATGATTTCAATGTGAAAGTTTTTAGTCTTATGGGCAAAAACTTATCCTTCAAAGTGGTCCAAATTGTGAGATATACGACGTTTAGACATAACTGGATGCCCCAAGAACACTAGGCGTCACGTAGTGAGTAGCTTGAACTAAATTGTGCCCTATGTGAAAAAGCAACTTTGTCAAAGACAGTATCCTTCCAAGTGGGTGAAGTCAGGAAATCCAGTTTGTTTTCCATGTGAAAGCTTTCAGTGTTCTGAGTAACTTTGCCGAAGACAGTATCCACCTAGGTGGTTTAGAACGTTTAGAGCAAACTAAAAGCTTCCAAAAGTGCTAGTGTCACGTAGTGAGTAATTTTCGAACTAAACTATTCTCTATGTGAAAGCCTTTAATCTTATGTGCAACCATGCCGTATCCTTCTAAGTGGTCCAAAACGCGAGATTCACGTCGCCACAGACTACTAGCGCCACATAGTGAGTGGTTTTTGAATTAAATTGTTTTCTATGCGGAAGCTCTTAGTCTTCTGATCAATTTTTCCCAAGACAGTATTCCCTTCTAAGTGGCTAAGATCGCGAGATATACGACGTTCAGACTGAACTGCAATCTCCTAAAAGCACTAGCGCCACATAGCGAGTGATTCTCGAACTAAATTGTATTCTATGTGAAAGCTTCCAGTCTTCTGAGTAACTTTTTCCAAGATATACGACGTTCAGACTAAACTTGAAGCTCCTAAGAGCACTAGCGCCACGCAGTGAGTGATTCTCGAACTAAATTGTATTCTATTTGACAGCTCTCAGTCTGCTGAGTAACTTTCCGCAAGACAGTATCCTTCTAGGTGGTCCAGAACACGAGATATACGACGTTCAGACTGCACTGGAAGCTCCTAAGAACACTAGCGCCACGCAGTGAGTAATTCTCGAACTAAATTGTTTTCCATGTGGAAGCTAATAGTCTACTTAGTAACTTTGCAGAAGACAGTATCCTTCTAAGTGGTCCTTAACACGAGATATACGACGTTCACACTGAACTAGATGCTACTAAGAACACTAGCGCCACACAGTGAGTGATTCTTGAAGTAAATTGTTTTCTATGTGAAAGCTCTTAGTCTTCTGAGCAACTTTGCCGAAGATAGTATCCTTCTAGGTGGTCCAGAACGCGAGATATACGACGTTCAGACTGAACTGGAAGCTCATAGGAACACTAGTGCCACGCAGTGAGTGATTCTCGAACTAAATTTTTTCCTATGTGAAAGTTCTTAGTCTTCTGAGCAACTTTGCCGAAGACAGCATCCTTCTAAGTGGTCCAGAACGCGAGATATTCCACAACTACTGGCAAAATGTAGTGGTATCCCACATGTCCGACATGGTGCCCTGTGTAGCAGATTCCCGGTGGCCAATGTTACCGGAACCACTATTTCAACACATCTACACATTCTTGACGAAATTATCTATCAAATAAGACTTTGGTCATTTGAATTGGTGAAAAAAACATCATTCTATAAGAGTTTGATTTTCTGGGTCATAATGACCCCAATGCATTATTCGTAACTTTTTTCTAATGCTCGAAGAAGGTTAATAGATTGAGTGAGCAATAGAACTAATTTCAATAAGTTTCTTGGTTTGGTGTTTCCATTAGAAATTTGATTCTGTGCGAACGCCGAAAGAAAGTTGTTTCAGGTTGAGAACTTCACAGGTGTTACCGGCGAGTACTTCCAAGCACGTGTGCCGACTCTGAGAGGCAAATGAGAGGGGAGCTGGCTCGGGACATAGACGCGTGGGCGTCATCGGTAGTAACAGATTGACAAAAAATAATCTTAAGACAGATAATGATATTTCCAGTAAAAAAACCCTTATTTATTGACCTAGCAGGGTGCATTCGAAAATCAATTTCAACAAAACTCAAGTCTCATGTTGATGAATATATATCGCACTTTCATATGTTTGACAAAAATCCATTTCATGGCACCAGAAATCATATCGCTGATCTGGCTTTTGATGTTTGGACCTTAAACTTAAAACGAAGCCGTAATCATGATCTGCCATTTTGAGATTAAGTTCGTCATCTTGGAAATGCAAGTAGGATTCCGCGCCAAATATATCCATATTGCCTAAAACTCCATTAACTGCCACCATCTTGAATTTGGAACCGCTATCTTAGATTTTAGACCGTCATCTTGGATATTTTTATCGCCATTTTTGGACTCCAGACAACTTCTCATACCAAGCTAGTAGTGTCTGTTTGCTTTGTTCCATCAAAGCTTCATTTAGGAAATGAGTAAGGAATGCCTTAATAGAATGTTTACCTAAATGGATTCAGATCATTACCCAGGTAATCAATAAGCATTTGAATAAGCCGTAATTCTGTTTTAAATCTGCGTTCGGCCTGCTTACTGCCGTATCATAGCAGTTGGACTGATAAACTGCCCTATATAAACAATTCAAATGCTTCTTTAAATCTGAGAGCATTTTCTTAGCATTTCAAATGCACGGTATGTTTTGGTCAACAGGCATCATAACTACCACACACTTCGAAAAAATCAAAATTACTCGTGACGTAAACTTATTGCTCAGAACGTTTTTACGTTACTCTTGTAAAATTAAGTTCAATGTGACGTAAACAATTTGTGAATAGTACATCATTACGTTTCATATGACGAAAATTTCAGTTAAATGTGACAGAAAATTACGTCACTTGGTCGTTTAAATTTACGTCATATGTGCATCCAAAATGAAGCAAATTTACATGCATTTTTTTAATCTGTACTTTATTGCCATGAACACATTTCCACTTTCTTATTTACGTGCCACGGCTGTAGAAGCCATCATCATTCGCATGCCCAGTAAATCATAGGTTACAACGAACAAAACCAATGGGAAAACATGCTTTGACAAATTAATTTAATGGTTATTTCCTATGATCGATTTTATTATCAGCACCTGCCGTAAATAGATCAGAAATCTAACGTGCATTATCTGATCATCTATAGCTTATCCTGTAGCGTGGTTCAGCACCATCGTCAACCCGGGGATCGAGGGATCGAATCCAAATTTGGCCGAAAGCGGCAAAAAAACAGCAACAGCAGTTCAGGACGTGTCCCAAGCCTAAAAAGTTCCACAGGAGAGTGAGAAAAAAGAAGAGAAAGGGAAGCCGTAAAATGGGCAGGGGAAAATATTTGTTTTTATTTTTGACAATCTGGGGAATAGAGGGGATAAGCATTAATGGTGCATATACGGCAGATTAGCATGTAATGAGCTAATGTAAAGGCGCATATAGGGCCGGGCTTAGGGACAAAACGTCGAATGCCAAAAGGTCGAATGCCAAAACGTCGAATGCCAAAAGGTCGAATGCCAAAACGTCGAAAGGGACAAAACGTCGAAAGGACAAAACGTCGAAAACGTCGAAAACGAGTAATCTAAGCAAATAGTGAGTTCTTTATTCTTTCAAAGGATACTCATTCTTTCACTTGTATCTGCCAACTAGTTTAGAGGGGAGCCTTCCTGAGGCTACCTGAAACAACACTTCAGGGTGGGCATTCTACTGGCACCCAGAGTTGCATTTGAACTAAACGTGAGCCAAAAATGAACTGAGCTTGGATGTGTCATCAAATCTTATGTGCGTCCTGACCAAGGTGCTGCCCTAGGACTTTGTGGCGCATCTGCATACATGCGTTGTTGCGTGAAAATATGCGCCACAATGAAGTGGTACATTTTGGCATCGGGCATTAACATTCTGCACCGAAATCCCAATTTTCCGGTAATTCGCGGTGGCCGAACCGGTTCCCCCTCTTAATAGAAGGTGAGTTTCTGAATTGAATCAGCCCAAGATTGCTAGAATTGATGAAAAAATGATAGAAACATGACCATTTCGGTTTACCAGGTACCAGGGTACCATGTTGGCATGTTGGCATTCTGCGGGTGCGCAGTTCTTGCTCAAGTTGCGTTCACTGCCGAGCTCACGTGCGTTTCAAATTTTGAACTGAACAATGTTCAAATATGTTTGATTGCAGCGTGCCGTTTTTGAACTTCAACGCAAATTGATTGCGTTCAAATGCAACACTGCGAGTGGCACAATGTCAGTGGCACCTTTCACAAATGTTCAGCATAACGTCATATCTTCCTTCAGGGTGGCTACGATGGTGGCCTCTAGCTATCGTCGGCCGGATCTCTGGCACTTTTAGGGTGGCAATGGCGATCATCGGGCGCATTATTCCTTCAAGGAAGTCTGGTTTGGTTACGGCTGTAATTCTCTGCAATTCATCCGGAATTCCAGAATATGGTACTAGCACAACAATGCCAAGCATCCACGCAATAATCTTTACACAGCTGGTGGTTTCAACTAGGATCTGAAGCATCATAGAGTGCAAAATGAGTCACTGACCTTCAGCGCAGATACCCGAGATAATGAGCCATAATGAGTGTGTCCCCGTTAATTAGTTCGTCATCCTGCCATCTTGGTGGATCTACCGTATCGCCACCCCTCTCAAGCTATCAACAGGATTAAATCGATCCACACAACATCAAAAAAAAAAATCCACACTGATCTGCGAACAGTTACACACTTTTCGACGTTTTGTCCTTTCGACGTTTTGTCCCTTCGACGTTTTGTCCTTTCGACGTTTTGGCATTCGACGTTTTGGCATTCGACGTTTTGTCTTTCGACGTTTTGTCACCCATTCATAGGGCCGAATGATTGCCATTTTAACTGCTTACTGGCTACCTGCACACCTAAAAAAAATCATGTAAATTTCCGTCACTCTGGATGCACATATTCAAGCAACACATATGACGTAAATTTAAACGTCCATGTGACGTAATTTCTGTCACATTTAACTGAATATTTAGTCATATGAAACGTAATGAGGCACAATTCACAAATTGTTTACGTCACATCGAACTCAATTTAACATGAATGACGTATTATTAAGTCAGAAGGCCTATAAATTTACGTCATTAAATTGTTTACGTTCTGTGCAATAATTTTGCGTCACGAGTAATTTTGATTTTGTCGTAGTATGTGGCCATTGAAACCTCAAAGTTTGAGAAGGGCAAGTGCCTAGCAGATGCAAAAAGGAATCGAGTGTTTCAAAAACGTATCAAGACGCCTCAATGCGTTCCAAAGCGTTGCAAGGTATTTAATGAAGTTTCTGAGGCGTTTAAGAAGGGTTTATAGAAGGTTTCAAAGACGTTTTGAAGCGTTTTAATGCGTTTCAGGTGTTACAGGAATTTTAGGGGGCTTCGGAGCGTTTCACGACGTTTCAGGGCGTATCAGGAGGTTTCAGACGGTATTTAGGGTGCTTCAGAGGCTCATAGCTGAGTTTCACATAGATTTCAGAGGCGTTCAAGGCGCTTCATGAGGTTTAAGAGGGCTGCAGAGGCAGAAGTGAGTTACACGGACGTTTCATAGGAGATTTCAGAGGCGTTTCAAAACGTTAATAATCTGACCCTTTCTAGTGAGCTTCACGGAGGTTTCTGGGGATTTTCAGAGGTGTTTCATAGCGTTTCAAGGAGTTTCATTACGTTTCAGGGCTTCAATAGATCACTGAATACTCTGGAGATCAGATGGTTTAAATTCCAGGGAATTCTCGGATACTCTTAACTTTTAACCCTTAAACACGCCGCAAACGCTCCTTAACTCTTAACTCGATTTTTTCCCGTAAACCAAATTTATCCGTAATCGTTGGTGCTCCAACTGCTCTGATCGTTATTAAGTTCCATCTAGATAACGTTACTATTATGAAGGGACCTAAATAGAATTTACCTAAATTGAGGTTTGGGAGTAGTGCCCAATGACGTCACCAAGAAACAATATAATGCTAAGAAACTAGTATGTAACTGTTTCTGGATGGTTCCTTAGATCCGGAAACTTTCCGTTCGGGTTCCGGGACCATCTAGGTCTAGATCTACATGCATTTGTAACACTTGCCTAGGGAATTTTCTCTCGTCGGCGAGGTGACACAGTGGATTACCTGGATGGCCAGGGCAACCGGATGAATGACATGGACCAGAAATCACAAGTTCAACAGGTTGGGGTGGGACCCGTTATGTTGCACTGTATAGCGAAGGTGGGACGGCCTTGATTTGAAAAGACGACTTATTATATCAATTTTCAATGTACGGATCTTAACCTTTTAGGACGCGCTCCATCAAGCGATCAAAACTGCGCCGCGCACGCGCTGCATGCGAAGAGTGAGGTTTTTTGGGAATGTTGTACTTTTTACAACACCGCGCGCTGAAGGGTTAAAAGATCCTATGCAAAATCGTTTGAAGCCTCCTACTACTTAAGCTTCTTTTATTTCTAGCTTTACCAAAACTTTGGAATGCAGCATTACCATTTTTCGAGACATAAGTTGAAGAAATCCCCATACAATGAAATAACACGAGTCTTGTTCTTTCTCTTTTTTTTGCCTTTCTCGTACACCAAAGTGTACTGAAAGGCTATATGTTCACTCAAAAAACGAATTTTCGATAGAAGGCTCGGAGGTTCAAGTCACATATACCAATCAACTCAGCTCGACGAATTGAGATGATGTCTGTATGTGTGTATGTGTGTGTATGTATGTATGTATGTATGTATGTATGTATGTATGTATGTATGTATGTATGTATGTATGTATGTATGTATGTATGTATGTATGTATGTATGTATGTATGTATGTATGTCTGTGTACAAAAAAAGGTCACTCACTTTTAAGGCACTTTCCATTGGCCGATTTCTCGGATTATAGCTCGAATCAAACCGGAATTTTACCTCATTGTTTCCTATTGAAAATGGTCCAGCCGTTCCGGAGTTATGGCCATTTAGGTGTTCCGGACCAGTACCCTTGGGAGGGGCCAGACATGAAAATGCAATAAACCCATGCATGCGGCACATCAAACAGCGGCATTTCCGATAACATAATGAAAGTAACCTTTCAGGAAAACAGTATCAGACCATATCTGAACCGATAGTGTTCCGGAACCGGTTCCGGGGGGTCCCGACGGAAGTGGCCAGATATAAAAGAGAACCAAGCCCATGCATGCGAAACATCAAAGAACCAAACCCATACATGTGACACATCAAACAGCGGCATTTCTGATAACCTGATAAAAGGTTACCAGGAAAACAGTATCAGACCATATATGAACCGATAGTGTTCCAGAACCGGTTGCGGGAGTCCCGCCGGAAGTTGCCAAATATAAAAGAGAACCAAACCCATGCATGCGACACATCAAACAGCGGCATTTCCGATAATCTAAGCAGGAAAACAGTATCAGACCATATATGAACCGGTAGTGTTCCGTAACCGGCTCCGGGGGTCCCGCTGGAAGTGGCCAAATATAAAAGAGAACCAAACCCATGCATGCGACACATCAAACAGCGGCATTTGCGATAACCTGATGAACGGTTAGCAGGAAAACAGTATCAGACCATATATGAACCGATAGTGTTCCAGAACCGGTTGCGGGAGTCCCGCCGGAAGTTGCCAAATATAAAAGAGAACCAAACCCATGCATGCGACACATCAAACAGCGGCATTTCCGATAATCTAAGCAGGAAAACAGTATCAGACCATATATGAACCGGTAGTGTTCCGTAACCGGCTCCGGGGGTCCCGCTGGAAGTGGCCAAATATAAAAGAGAACCAAACCCATGCATGCGACACATCAAACAGCGGCATTTGCGATAACCTGATGAAAGGTTAGCAGGAAAACAGTATCAGACCATATATGAACCGGTAGTGTTCCGTAACCGGCTCCGGGGGTCCCGCCGGAAGTGGACAGATATAAAAGTGAACCAAACCCACGCATGCGACATATCAAATCACGGCTTTTCCAATACTGGTAAAATCACACTCAAAGCACACTCATGAACCGCTCCTGCGTGAGCAAACTCGCGTGCGATTCTGAATCATTTTCTCACGCGCGAGATTTTCATGCAAAATCTCGCTCTCACGAGTCAAGCGCCGAAATCTCGTTCGCTTGTAAAACAAACCCACATCAATTTGAACGGCATCCAATGTTGTTGTACGATAGGTTTGCTTTTGTTCTATCATATTATCCTAAAAACATCGAAGTAAGTAATAAGAATGTCAAGAAATAAAGCAATGAGTGAAATCACGAGTCAACTCATACATGATTTTTTCGGCGGTGAGTTTGGCGAGTCAAGAATCGCGCGTGAAACAACTCAAGCATGAGATTTGAGAATTTGAGTTTTTACCAACACTGTGCTCAGACCACATTGGAGACTGCCAGTTGTATTGCGGAACCAGTTCCGGGTGACTCGTCGGAAATAGCCTTATATAAAAGTGAACCAAACCCATGCATACGACACATCAGAGCGCGGTTTTTTTGATAACCTAACGAAAGGTTAGCAAGAAACTAGTCTCCGATCATATCTGAACCGGTAGTGTTCCGGAACCGGCTCCGGATGTCCCACCGGAAATGTCCAAATATAATAGTGAATCAAACCCATGCATGCGACACATCAAACAGCAGCTTTTTTGGTAACCTGATGAACGGTTAGCAAAAAAGTAGTCGCAGACCAAAGTTGGGACAACAGGTCCTGTCCGGGAACCGATTTTGGGTGTCTCGTCATAAGTGGACAAATATAAAAGTGAACCGAATCTATGCATGCGACACACCAAATCGCGGCTTTTTAAATAACCTAATTGACAGTTTGTCAGCAAAAAGTCTCAGACGCACATTTGGGAGAACCGGTAGTGTTGAATAACAGGTAACGAGTGCCCCACCGAAAATGGTAAAATATAGAAGTAAACCAAAATCATGCATGAGGCCATCCATTAAGTACGTCACGATCCTACGGGGAGAGGGGGTTGTTAAAGTGACAAGCTATTTTACCCTCGAGCAGTCGCGTCTTCAGCCACCCTCAGCGACACTACGCACACGCTTTGTACTACAAGTGAGTTTTTGCCTTTCTCGTACACCAAGGTGTACCGAAAGGCTATATGTTCACTCCAAAAACGAAAATTTGATAGAGCCTCCGGAGGGGTCAAGTGTTATATACCAATCGACTCAGCTCGACGAGCTGAGATGATGTCTGTGTGTGTGTATGTGTGTGTGTGTATGTATGTGTGTGCGTATGTGTGTGTGTGTGTGTACAAAAAAGGTCACCTAACTTTTAGATAGTAAACATCAACCGATTTTAACGACCGACGGTTCATTCGACGGGGTACATTGTCCCATTGTTTCCTATTGAAAATGGTTCGGATCGGTCCAGCCGTTCCGGAGTTATGGCCATTTGGGCGTTCCGAACCGGTACCTCAGGAAGGGGCCAGATATGAAAATGCAACAAACCCATGCATGCGACCCATCAAACCACGGCATTTTCGATTATCTGATGAACGGGAAGTAGGGAAACAGTCTCAGACTATATCTGAACCGGTAGTGTTCCGGAACCGGTTCCGGGTGTCCTGCCGGAAGTGGCCAAATATAAAAGTGAACATAACCCATGCATGTGACACATCAAATAGCGGCTTTTTCGATAACCAGTTGAATGGTAAGCAGGAAAGTAGTTTCAGACCATATTTGAACCGGTAGTGTTCCGGAACCGGTTCCGGGTGCCCTGTCGGAAGTGGCCAATAAAAATATTGAACCAAACCCATGCATGCGACGCATCGAAGAGCAGCTTTTTCAATAACCAGATGAACAGTAGGCAGGAAAATAGTTTCATACCTTATCTGAACCGGTTGTGTTCCGGAACCGGTTCCAGGTGTCCCGCCGGAAGTGGCCAATTAAAAAAGTGAACCAAACCCATGCATGCGACCCATCAAACCACGGCATTTTCGATTATCTGATGAACGGGAAGTAGGAAAATAGTCTCAGACTATATCTGAACCGGTAGTGTTCCGGAACCGGTTCCGGGTGTCCTGCCGGAAGTGGCCAAATATAAAAGTGAACATAACCCATGCATGCGACACATCAAATAGCGGCTTTTTCGATAACCAGTTGAATGGTAAGCAGGAAAGTAGTTTCAGACCTTATCTGAACCGGTTGTGTTCCGGAACCGGTTCCAGGTGTCCCGCCGGAAGTGGCCAATTAAAAAAGTGAACCAAACCCATGCATGCGACACATCAAAGAGCGGCTTTTTCGATAATCAGATGAACGGTAAGCAGGAAAATAGTTTCAGACCATATCTGAACCGCTTATATGAATATTAAACTAACGAAGTTGAAGGGGTGAATCCAACTGAATGCGTCTGACGATAACCGAAGAATAGTAGGTCGAAACGCGTAACGCTTAACAAGCTGTTTCCGATATTTCCCAAGTAACACAACTTGTTATAATAATGTTTTAAATACATGTTTCATACAAACGCTCATGTTTTGTTTCTCGAGTGTAAAACCTAATTTCGTACGCTTATATAACCGAAAAAGCGCAAAAAATGGCGGCTTATAAAACATCTTCGATGTTTCTAAAGATGTTTTTCAATACATTATTATAACATAAGAATATGTATTGATAATGTTCTCAAAAACATTCCAAATACTAATTTATTGCTAGCAGGAAAAAAATAATTTAGAAAACGCAAACCGTGCAAATTGATGTGACAGCTATTATGTGGTATTTGGTAATGGCTCAAAATAATTTTCGAACCTTCCATTCTATTTATAATTTACCATCTCGGTGTTTGGCCACTATGACATAATTTCATGTACCATTAAAAATTTATGGTGAAATTAACGCATTCACTCTTCATTAATTTATTGGCTATCCATCCGATTGAAAATAAGAAAGGAAGTTTTTTCATCTCTCGGGTTTGTGTGAGATTTTTGAACAAATTTTCAGACATGCAACATGGGGGGCTTCATGACACAGTACGGTCAGGAAGTTTTAGAATACTGTTTGTAATAATGTTCTGCTTTTAGACCGTAGAATTTACGTTCGTTACCAATAAGGAAAATATATTATTTCAAAAAATTTTTAAATCGTCCTAAGAAAAAATTACAGAAAACCTTTGTAGATGGACAAACGGTTTAACATAAAATAATTAGTGTGAAACTTTTCAGCAGGCACTTTAATTTATCTGGACAGATAGGAAAGAATTCAAAGCATTAAAAGTACGTTTAAATTACATCGCTAGCACTTCTCAATAACATGTTTGCCGAAAACTACTTCAATTAATTGAAATACATTCACAAAACGTCCTAGCAACGAATTTGAAACATCCGTTTCCAACGATATGATTTTTGTTTTTGGATACCTGTTTTGAACTAAAGTATAACAATAACAAAGTTTGAGCGAAGTTCCTCCTGGAACAAAAACAATTCTAATATTTCCAGTGATTAAAGATTAAACTGTGCTTCGAAGTAGTCAACACGTAAGTACCTTAAGTGAATATTTGCTGTTATTGGCGTGACATTAAAGTGCGATGAATATTCTCCATACAGTTGAAACCCAGATTTTTCGACTAAATAGCGAAGTTGGATTTTTCTCCAAATTCGTGCGTCGGACCTAAAACTTCGGAAGTGGTGCGCTGTATAGCTGGCCAGGTTTACTATACAGCGTTCCACTTCCGAAGTTAGGTCCGACGCACGGACTTGGAGAAAAACCCAACTTTACTAGTCGAAAACTCCGATGTTCAACTAAATTGAGAATATCATAATTGAATTGCCTCATATATTTAAGTGCAAAACATGTTTCATGAAGAATATCTTAGTAAGTGAGAAGAGAATATGAACTGCCAAACTGGTATATTAACGTATTTAAAACATAAAAATTACCTTATCGTAACATGTTTGTGCCCAAAGGTTATAAATATGTGCTGCTGATGTTCCACATATATTCTTTAATTGAAGGAAGGCGATGAGATGAAAATCTTGTGTTATCAACGTTAAATATACGTTATTATAACTTGTTCTGAGGTTGACAAGATTTTTAAAATCTTGTTATTGCTGAACATAGTTAAAACTTGATTTCAACACAAGATGTATGCAGTTTCACTTATAATACTGTACTGCAACATCTTTTTTAAATTACATTTTAGAAGATGTTTTCTGTGTTACTTGGGTTGTCACCGATAATTACCAATCCATGCATCAAAAATGTTGGATAACCAGATAAACCGGCAGCAAGAAAATAGTCTCTGACCACACCTAAGATGGCCAGCAGTGTTGCAGAATCAGGATTGAATGCATCGTTGAAATAACGAAAGTGAACAAAATCAATGCATGCGACAAATATGCGTAAAAGAACAAAATCTTAATAAAAATTAAAGCGATCTTGTCAAATCACACCATTTTAGATTCCTGAGACGTTTATACAGTAAGATGAATCAACGTTGTATGGGGAAATTTTTATTTCATAGCATCAATCCCCTTTTGCGGTTGAAATTACTAGACACAATTTAGATGCAACTGGTTGAGCCCTCGCGCTCTGTAACACGGTTGAAATTTGAACGCAAATTATGAGATATTTCACTAGCTTGCACTTTTTTTGTCAAATGTTACATAACTCTTATAACCAATGCAATGATAATTAAATAAAGGCTAAAGTGTGCAGAGAAAAAATTGCCGAAATATCTTGATAATGATCGGCATCCAGTGCTAGTGAAGGTGGTCAAGCAGTCAACTGAGAGGTTTGATATTTTTCAGCTCTGCTTATACGTTTAACATAATACATAACTTCGGAATATGAACCATTACAAAGTTTTCAAATTCGATTATGGTTTTGATATAATTGTTGCTTTTCTGAATAAGGCTGACACAAATTTCGATTTTCTCTTAAGTCAAGAGGGGTCCCCCTTGGAAATTTTATTCGGAATTCATCATTTTGAGGAAGGGCACAAATAAATAGGTCAACCAATAAATATTTAAATTTTAAAGTGAAATTAGAGTCCAGAAAATTTATTTCTAAATCCGATGAGTTAAGCGGATTTGTTCATTGTTTGGGTAGTTTTCCATCAAATAAATTAATTATTTATCAACTCTACTTCCTCATTGTTAAGGTGCCATGATGCATCACTAAGCTTTCGAACGAATCATTGACTTTTTGCTTTTCAATGATTGTTTGCCTCGCATTTTTGAATTGATAAAAAACTGTCAATTCTGCAGCAACGTATAAGAAAAAGTATCATCGCAATCACTGTGAGTGAGCATATAGGATGATACTTTTTCATACGAATATTCACTTTGGTGGCAAAATTTGAAATTTCGAGCCACAAATCCAACATGGCTGCCGATGCTGCAACATGCTGACGATGCCGTAAGAAGTCAACGAGAACTGTGATAAAAGAAGAAGATGAGATTTGTTACGTTCTAGAGTATTCTCAGAATTCAAGAACACTTCGGCTTATGGCTCTTGAGTACATATTCGACGAGAAAGGCACTATCACCACTAGGTGGATTAATCTAGGTTTTTTTTCATGGTGCGTATACTCAGTACACGACGCGACTGCTCCCGGGTTAAGTATAAGAAAAACCCGTACGAAGAGGGGAGGGGGAGCTTCAAAAATTCCCAATTTCAGCGTGACGTACTTAATGAATGCTTCCCATCGATTCGCGGCTTTTTAGGCAGCCTTATAACCAGTTGACAAGGAAATAGCCATATACATATTTGGGACAACCAGTAGTGCCATGGAATCGGTTCCAGGTGTCCGCCGGAAATGGTCTAACGTAAAATTGAACCAAACTCAAGCATGCGGTACTTCAAATAGTGAAATTATGAAAGAAAATAAAACCAATGTTAGCAATAAATCAAATCGTGGCTTTTTCGATAGCCTGGTAAACGTTGGGTAAGATTAAAACTGAAGAAATAGTCAAAGTCTTCATATATGTACAAGAGAATAAAATCGTAACCAAAGTAATCTCATCAAACCACACCATTTAAAATTCCTGTGGTGTTAATATAAAGCAGGATGGGAAAATTATAATTTGATCGCATCTACAATGAATAAAGTTTTTCCAATCTTCTTTTGAGTCTAAAACTACTGTGCACATTTTGGTTCATAAGGAGGTCAAATTTTACATGAATCATATTAAGCGTAAAAGTGTTCTCAGCATCGGCTTATGTCGACGTAAAGATCATGAGTACATATTCAACGAGAAAAGCACTATCACCACTAGGTGGATTAATCTGGGTTGTTTTTTTCGTTTCCTTTTTCTTGGAGTAATGTTTCCACTGGGACAATTTCTATGCTTCTCAGCTTTGTATTCTTTGAACTCTACCACAGTTATTAACTGAGAGCTTCCTCTGCAAATGACCATTTTGCAAGCATATGTACATCGTGTAGCTGGCACGAAGATACTTGATACCCAAAGAGTTCCTGCATGAATCATCTCAGAACTTGAAAATAATCACAATATTAAAACAAAAATGCTGTTAGAAATCGATGATACAAATCACCCAGCAACCCTGGCACCGACATATTGGAATATTCCGTGTCAGTGGCCCAGTTTCACACTACCAGCAACGATATAATGATAGTTGGGCAGCAGAATACTGCTATATCCTCCTCGGCACGAACGGAAAATCGCCTCACGGAGGAAATGAATTGTATTGAGTGGAACAAATTGCATAAATATAGGCATAACGAGACTCGGAAATTGTCTTCACAGCTGCGGTACCATCTGAACCTCTGTACTGAAACGTCTCCGTTGGGTCACTTTTCTTTTTATGACTATCAGAAGCTGGTATTGAGCACACGGGAAGTGTCACGGCCGGCACGGGAAGTTCCTGGAAGTAATCAGCAAATGTGGTCAGAGGTGGGTGGTCTTTTGTCCGGCTGTGCGGAGGAAGTTCGAAGCGATTTACACTAATCTGATGAAGTAATCTTGTGCGATTTCTTAGGGTCATCAGTGCCGTCGATACGGGCGTCGTCGTCGTCGTCGAAGGTCTATTATTCCAACATAGTGTCGTACCATTACTTCCACCTCATTCAACACGCTTTTTATGGACTCGTGAATGTCGAGGCGGAAACAGCAGCACACCAGCACTAGCAGAACATGTGGGCAAGTCGACGACCGACACTCAGCTACGCGGGATTTATGCGCTATCTAAATTCTATGCGGACATTTATCTGCAATCGTTACGTAACTCGGACCACGTTGTCGTCGTCGTCGTGTCTTTATCGGAACCGTTGTCGCCGCCTTCGTCGTCGTCTGCGTTGTAACTGTTATTGGAAGAGGCAAAAAGTGACCTTGGAAGGAAGTGAACTGAATACCAACTAGCTGCTAGTTTTTCTGTTTTGGCTAGGTTTACTTACGGTGATGGACAGAATAATAAGACCACAGAGTATTTACGGTCTCGGAACAATTTGCGCTATTCGTCCTTTAAAAAAATCACTTAAAAAATCAGGCGGCTTATGAGTATCGCAGACTTTTTAAGACTATTTGAATTTGAAAAATATATGAAACATCGGTTTATATCAGAGCTTTAATTTATAGAAGTAATATGAAAAGATTCGATTTTTTAGGTCACTTTAATGATTTCACCAGTGGTCTCCAGTTAGCCAAGTGGTAAAGGCTATGGATCGCCAATCCGGAGACGGCGGGTTCGATTCCCGTTCCGGCTGAGGAAATTTTCTTGACTCCCTGGCCTGGGCATAGTGTTTTATTGTCCTTGCCTCTTACTTGATACTTGATGGGCTACAACTCGTAGCGGTGAGTTTACGCCGAATGAAGTATCCGCCACCACTGGCCTCGGTCCTGGGCCAATCGCTTCCAGTCGCCCTGAACGTCCTCCTCAACTGCAAAAAGGCAACGTGTACGCGGCCTCCCACGAAGTCGATGACCCCTTCCTGGTTCTCTGCTGAATATAATTTTAGCTTGTCGTTCCTCCGGCATACGAGCAACGTGTCCAGCCCACCGCAGCCTGCCGTGTTGTATCCGCTTCACTACAGGGTGCGGCAGGAAAAAATGCGAAAAGTTCAAGGCACTATTACACGCTAAATATGGGATATATATGACTATTTTTTCATGACAGTGTATCAGTCAATGTCTATATTCTAGCACTGAAAAATAAAAATGAACATATTTGATGTTTAACATGTGATAATGTAGGCCTAATAAGCGGATATCAATAAACTGCGCGCCCAATAGTCATTAAACAAAATGACTATAACAGTAACAAAATTAGCTCAAATTCGATGAACAACCAGACCACACTGATCCAGAGCCATGTAGTTTCACATACCAGATGAAATAAGTACATATATTTGATGATATTGTAGAGAAAATTAAAAATTTTGTTTTATCAGATGCGAAATTTAGCGACCTGTGTGATTTTCTGCGGTTTGAAAATTCTGGTTGTCTTCATCTTCAGGCGCCGCCCTGTAAAGGTTAGTGACCAAAATAAGAAATTTTTTAATTAACTTTTCAGAAAACTAGCCTATTATAGATCATGGAACGTTGAAACATAGATTGGTTAATGTCAAATGAACGAAAATGATGTTTGAAGTTGAAAAACACTTTCGCATTTTTTCCTGCCGCATACTGTATATCCATCTCTCAGCCGAAAAATCCCCTGTGAATTCGAAGCAGTCGATAGCATCTACGTATATCCATCTCTTTATATACCTGGTACAATTCGTAGTTCATCCGACGCCGCCAGATGCCGTCCTCCAGTTTACCGCCGAGTATTGTTCACAGCACTTTACGTTCGAAGACTCCAAAGGCTCTCCGATCAACTTCTTTTATCGTCCACGTTTCATGGCCGTATAAAGTGACCGGGAGAATCAGAGACTTGTACAACGCGAGTTTTGTCTTCGTTTGCAGCCTGCGGGACCTCAGCTGGTTTCGCAGACCGAAAAAGGCCCGATTTGCAGCCGCAATCCGTTTTTTTTTTCACATCGCTGGTAGCATCATTATCGCACGTCACTAGAGTACCAAGATAAACAAATTCATCCACAACTTTTCCCCACCTAGCACCACTTCGTCACCACTACCACGGCCAGACCGACGTTGAACACCAGCAATCATGTACTTAGTCTTTGTGGTGTTGATCGTAAGTCCAATCCTCGCAATCTCCCTCTTAAAAGGTACAAACGCCTCTTCCACGGCCCGACGGTCGATTCCGATGATGTCGATATCGTCCGCGAAGCCCAGGAGCATATGCTACTTCGTGACAATGGTTCCGCTCCTGTGCACACCAGCTCTCCTTATCGCTCCTTCCAGTGCTATGTTGAACAGTAAGTTCGAAAGAGCATCGCTCTGCTTCAGTCCGTCAAAGGTTACGAACGATGACGAAATTTCATCCGCAACCCGTACACTTGATTTCGATCCGTCAAGCGTCGCACGAATCAGTCTAATCAGCTTCGCCGGAAATCCATGTTCGATTATAATCTGCCATAAACATGAAATCAATAAACAGATGTTGGGTCTGCAAGTTGTACTCTCGAAATTTATCGAGAATCTGTCGCAGGGTGAACATCTGGTCCGTCGTTGATCGGCCCTCACGAAATCCTGCCTGATATTCGCCGACGAATGACTCCTCATTCGGCCTCAGCCTGTGGAACAGAACTCCGGACAAAATTTTCGATGCCCTTTCATGAAAAGAGGGCAAATGAGACCATCCAACCAACTAGCAGGCAGTTCTTCCTCCTCCCATATCTTCACTATAATACGGTGTAAGAATTGATACAGCTGCTCACTACCGTGCTTGAGAAGCTCGGCCGGGAGTTCGTCCTACCCAGCAGCCTTGTTGTTCTTCAGTCCCCTAATGGCTGTCTTGACCTCGTCTAGCGTTGAAGGTTCCACAGCTTGTCCGTCGTCGTCGATTCAAATTCTGTCCGTCGGTCTTCCACTCCCACCGTTCAACAATACAAAGTGCTTTCTCCACCTGGCAGCCACCATTGTCTTGTCTGTCAGCAAGTTTCCGTTACGGTCGTTGCACTTGACGGGAGAAGGCGCTGTTTTTCTCCGCACGCCATTCACAGTTTCGTAAAATCTCCGCATATCATTCTGTTGCATACTCTCTTGCGCCTGAGCAATCACATTTTCCTCGTGTTTTTTTTTTCTTTTTGCGGTTGATTCGTTTTTCGGCTGCTCTTGCTTTCCTATATCGCTCCCTGCTCTGCCGGGTCCCCGACACCAACATCCGGCTTCTGGCGATATTCTTCTCGTTCGTTACTCTCTGGCACTCCTCGTCGAACCACCCGTTTCTAGGTCGTCTTTGAGCAGTACCAATCACCTCCCGCGCTGCTGTACTCATCGCTTCGTGGATAGACTCCCACAGAGTGTTGAGATTATCGCTCTCGTTGATCTCACTTATCCGCTCGTCCAGCTTCTGGTGATAGTCAGCTACCGTACCGTCTGCTGAAAACCGCTGGATGTTGAAACGCATCGATCGCCAGTTCCTAGAGTCCGACACGGTTGATACCCGAGCTCGAATCTTACTAACTACGAGATAATGATCTGAGTCGATGTTGGGACCTCGAAAAGTTCTAACATCAATTACGTCCGAGAAATGTCGGCCATCTACCAGTACATGGTCGATTTGGTTGCAAGTCTCGCCGTTTGGGTGTCTCCAGGTGTGCTTGCGGATATCCTTGCGTGCAAAGTAGGTGCTACTAATGGCCATCCCCCTGGCGGCAGCAAAGTTGACTAATCTCAGGCCGTTGTCATTAGTGACGGAGTGAAGGCTCTCCGTACCGATGATTGGACGGAAAAAGTCCTCTTTTCTGACCTGTGCATTGGCGTCACCGATGAAAATCTTAACGTCGTGTTTTGGGCATTCTCCATAGGCCTTGTCAAGACATTCATAAAACGCATCCTTCACATCATCTGTTTTCTCGTTTGTCGATAGACATTGATCAGGCTGTAGTTAAAGAATTTGCCCCGGATACGCAGATCCGCTCGTTGATCGGCTTCCACCTCATAACTCGCTTCATCTGTTTCCCGATCACTATGAATCCGACCCCATGCTCTGCCTTATCGCTGCCGCTGTGGTAGATGTTATATTTGAACGATGTGTTGGCGACGGGATCCACCGCCCTGAATTCTCGTTCATCAGTTTTAGGCCACCGCGCTTCCTGTATAGCAGCCACGCACATACCAACTTTCTGCAATTCACGAGCCAAAAGGCTCACTCGTCCTTGCCTCACAATACACAAATTCATGCAATGACAGGCAGCGAAAACCCTTTAATGAGTGACTGTGGAAGTGCTGAAAGAACACTAAGTTGAAGAGAGGTCTGCCAAGTTCCAGTGGGAACGTAAAGCCATAAAGAAGAAGAAGGTGACATTAATCACATGATAGACATAATGAAAAACAAATTCTTCCAAGGTATCGTGCATATGAAGTTTTACGATATTCTAAAACCTAATAACTTCTATAGTTGATAACAATACGGTGGGGAAACTCTCTGCCCATATTCGTATAGTCGACGTAAGCGCCACTGTAGTTTTTAACACACTTTTGTAATTTTTACCATGAATAATACGAAGTTGAAGATTTTCTTTTTTACGTTGACATCCAACTAACGGTTAAATTTTGTATTCGGCACCATAAAACTGGTCAGAAATATGCACATGCGTCAGATATTTGCTTGTGTATGTTTACATTGGTAATGGTGGTTACGTCTACTATGCGAATATGGGCAGCTCTGGTGAGAGCACTATACTGGGTCATTACAAAGATTTGAGAGGCGAAAGTATTACCGGAGAAATGGATGGAAGGTATCGTGTGTCCCATCTACAAAAAAGGCGACAAGTTGAATTGCGGAAACTATTGCGCTATTGCACTACTGAGTGCTACCTACAAGATACTCTCTCAAATTTTATGCCGCCGTCTATCACCGATTGCAAGAGAGTTCGTGGGGCAATATCAGGCTGGATTTATGGGTGAACGCGCTACAACGGACCAGATGTTCGCCATCCGCCAGGTGTTGCAGAAATTCCGCGAATACAACGTGCCCACACATCACTTGTTCATCGAATTCAAATCGGCGTATGATACAATCGATCGAGACCAGCTATGGCAGATTATTCACGAATATGGATTCCCGGATAAGGGGCTGTCCATAAACCACGTGGTCATGAGGGGGGGGGGGGGGTTCACCCAATGACCATTTTGTAAGGACAAATAAAAATTTTTGTATGGACTAATGGCCACGCGGGGGGTGGGGGGGGGGGTTGGGTTGAAAAGTCCCAAAAAAATGACCACGTGGTTTATGGACAGCCCCTAAACGGTTGATTAAGGCGACAATGGATCGAGTGATGTGCATAGTTCGAGTATCAGGGACACCATCAAGTCCCTTCGAATCTCGCAGAGGGTTACAGCAAGATGATCGTCTTTCGTCCTTACGGATAAACAGCGGAATAAACACGAGTGGAACGATTTTCACAAAGCCCGTTCAACTGCTTGGTTCCATTGATGATATTGATATTATTGCTCGTAAATTTGAGACGATGGCGGAAACGTACATCCCACTAAAGAATAAAGCCTGGCGAATCGGATTATTCATTCATGTGTCGAAGACGAAGTACATACATGATGTCAAAGGGCTACATGGAGGAATTTACGCGCCCGCCATCTCCCATTTCTAACTGTGATGAAATCAAGGCGGTTGAAGAATTCGTGTACTTGGGCTCTGGTGACTGGTAACCGACGGCAACGGCACTAGCAGAGAAATTCAGATACGCATTGTGGCAGAAAATCGAGCTTACTGTGGACACCGCAGAACTCAACGAAGAACAAAGTTCGCCGTCACATGAAGTTAACTATCTCTAAAACGCTGATTAGACCGGTAATCCTTTATGGGCACGAAGCATGGACTCTACGCGCAGAGAATCAAGGCGCCCTAGGAGTTTTGGAGCGGAAGGTGTTGCGTACCATCTACGGCGGAGTACAGATGGAATACGGGACTTGTAGAAGGCGAATGAACCACGAGCTGCATCAGCTGCTGAGAGAACCAACCATCGTCCATACCGCGAAAATCGGGAGGCTACGATGTCGGATAGCAACCCGACTAAAATGGTTCACGAGAGTCATCCGACCACGAGACGTGGTACGCAATGAGCTAGGTGGGACGATCAAGTGGAGGACGATCTGCGAACTCTTCGAATTCAGAATGCGTGACTGGAGCCGTGACACAGCCATGGACCGAGTAGAATGGAGACGACTCCTACGTACAGCAGAGGACACACAGGCCTCGGTCTAACCACCGACTAGATTACTCATACAAATACTTACCAAGTAGACCCGTTTTAATTCGAAAGTGTGTATGTGTTTGAAGATTATGAATACCTAATGGTACCTTAATTAAATGTTGAAGTTTAAACACCCTAGGAGGTGTATTCCAACCTCACGCATTCGTGTGCAATGGTATACCTGAAAATAAAAAGAAAAGATGAAATGTTAGTTCGGATAAACTTTTCAAAGAAGTATCCAGCTAGCCTAGTGGTTAGGGCAATGGATCGCCAATCCGGAGACGGCACATACGATTCCCGTTCCAGTCGGGGCCCTAGTAATTTTGAAACACAAATTGTAAACTCTTCTCGATCATCACTACTTTTAAATTGTGTTCTCTAATTCTCATTTTAGTAAAATAATTTTATTCCACATGGCTGACCTTTCATCACCCATTTCTCATTATTCGACCTCTCATTGTGAGATTTTCGGGGCATCATCGCTAACTTCTAAAAGCCTTCGCATCAAAAGCTTAACATACACACAAACTATGTACAATGCGTGAGACACATCAAACCTCCCTCATATTTATTCAGCCGTATCGGATTCGGTATCCTTCTTGACTTTTGGCTTTGTTGACCCTACTGCTCTTAGTATGGGGAATAGAAGCCACCCAAACCCAAGCTTGATGCGTCGATTAGCATAAACATGGTTCGGCAACTTTGTGCCCCATTTTGCAATTCAAGCACAACTCGAAAGTAGGTTTGCTTTCCTAGAGGAAAACTTCCCCATTGCGTTGATGCTGCTGGATGATGGTAGGATTGGCTAGGCGGGCATTTACGTGGGCGAAAAGATACAGGCAATTTGAATTTTTACTTCATAGAGGCGGTTATTTGAAAAAAAAAATGCAATGTGAATGCGAAAACCGTGCTCCGCCTAAAAACTGTGAAAAAAATCGTTACGCGTATTGTCGGTGCTCTTACTCTACGAAATAATCTGTCTAGCCTTCCCTTCGACACGCATCTAGTGGATCAAGTGCATGGTGAAATGGACCACCTTTATTCCATTCGCTCAATGAAACATTCATAGCATTCGCCAAATTCGATTGTACATTACATAGTCGGTAAGCAAAGTACAAAATCCTAGATTAAACCGATTTCTACCGAAGTGGTGTGCTATGTGTTAAGGAAACAAGTTTGAAAAAAATCATATCACTGTCCAACCCGTAAATGCCTACTTTTTCTTCTTCTTCTTCCTTTTCTTGGCGCAACGTACCAACTCGGACAGAGCCTGCAACTCAGCTTGTTTCATGAGCACTTCCACAAATGTTAACTGAGAGCATCCTCTGCCAATGGCCATTTTGCATGTGTATATCGTGTGGCAGGCACGAAAATGGTGGACCTGGTGCGGTGGTTAGAGCACAAGACACAGAGGTCCTGGGATCGAATCTCACTCTCAACATACTCACATAAAAGTGTAGGTTCTTCCTTCGGAAAGGAAGTAAAGCGTATGTCCCGATACGAACTAGCCTAGGGTTAAAAATCTCGTTAATAAAGACAAAAAAATCTATTACAAAAACTTAATGGACCGACCGTGAATCCAGCCCAAGCAACACACATGTTATAATAGAGTTACGACAGCGCAAGTTTTGGTTGTATAGAAGTTTATTTTACGTAATTCTTACATTGTGTTGAAATAACGGAAAATAAACTTCTATACAACCAAAACTTCCGCTGTCGTAACTTTTATATAACATGTGTGTTACTTGGGAGTGCACCATACACCACCTAGGAGTCCCGGTTAGCCTTTGCTGGATACTGGAGAGCTACTTCCAGAATAGGGTGCAAATCTATGAGACTGAGGAAGGCGAGAATAGCTGCAAGATCACCGCGGGGTACCTCAGAGGTTCATCCTGGGCCCGGTACTATGGAACGCGGCGTATGATTGCGTATTGAGGCTCAAACTTCAACAGGGCGTAAAGCTAGTCGGGTAACCTCGTGGTTTGCAGTGAGTCGATAGAGGAAGTTGAACTGACAGCAACGCACACATTAGGCATAGTGGAGGACTAGATGAGGTCGAGACAGTCGACACTCGCGCACCACAAAACGGAGGTGGTGGCGGTAAACAACCGAAAGTCTGAACAACAGGCAGTGGTCATCACAGGCGTTCTGCACGATCAACGCCTGATCGATTATAAGCTGAAATTTGGAAGCCACGTGGAATATACCTGCAAAGGACAAGCATGGCGATAATGCCATTGTCAAAGATAATGTCAAATAGCTCGGCAAGATTGTGCGATATTTGCCAGAAAACCATTCGCCAGAATGCCATTGGCCAGAAAGACATTTGCCAGAAAATACCATTTCCCAGAAAACCGTTTGCCAGAAAGAACCATTTCCCAGAAAATCATTTGCCAGAATGTACCATTCCCCAGAAAGTACCATTTCCCAGAAATTTTCCAAAGTTCTCAATCCAGAAAGTGTTCCCAATCTAATGATAATTTAAAACATTCTCATTGAAACATAAATTGTGTTTTTTTTTTTATTTGTTTGGGATCGATTAGCCCACGATAACGATTGTAAAAATTTCAGATTTATATGCGAAAGTTAAATAAATTATTGGAACTGATGTATGAGCATACAAGAAATGGTTTTAGAGTAACTTTTAAAGAAAAGCCTATTGTTTGACGAATGTAATTTAATCATTTTATTGCGCACAACTGCTTTGTCAACACCGCTGGGCACTGGAGACAATGGCCTGGAAATTGGAATGGGCAAAACGTCAGATCTGAAAACTGGCACGGAAGAGAGAAAATAAGAGGGGGAGAAAAAGTAAATAATATCAAATGAGTGGAGTGGTAGAAGCTTGAGATTTATTAAAACTATATTTTTCTGTATAAAATAACTAAAATACTGAAATTTGAAGTAGAGGAGGACTGGTTAATGTCGTTGATGACCTGTAAGTAAAAATGAAAATAAAACCTGAAACGAAATAAGAATGAAATTAACATAAATAAATATTGTTGATGGTTAGGTGATTGCGGCACATTGAAAGCTGAATTTCGGACAGTTTCGGGAATTATATGCTAAATTAGGTGGAATACGGGAAACGGAATCAAAGAAACGTAAGTAGTAGAGAAACAGAAGAATGAAACAATCTAATAGTGAGAATTTGTTAATATTAGGTGTAGAGTTGCAAATCAAAATAAAACGGGAAGAGTACGAAGGCTGGAAAAGGAAACTACTTTGTAAGTAACAAACACAACAAATTATAACAAACTAATAAAAATAAAATTATTGCAGTTGAGCTGACCAAAAACTAGAGTCTGCTTCAGAACCAGTTCCTGAAATCCGAACAAACTCAAAAAGTAATGAGTCAGTCGGATCTAACCTCAAATCTTTCCGATCATGATGATCTGGATCTCACGATGACTCCTTGTTCGGCCTGTAACCAGACGTCTACAACGAATGAACCAATGGTCGGTTGTGATGCGTGTAACCGATGGTTCCACTATCGATGTGTGGGAGCGACAGAGGCCGTAAAAAAGGAGAAACGATGGTTCTGCTCGGAATCCGCCTGCCAGGAAGCAGCGAAAAAGGTGAAAAAATCAAACAACAAAAAGAATTCCACCCGTTCCGCCGTAAAGGATCAGCCGTCGGGATCCTCGACCGTTCAGGAGCAAAAGCTGAAAGCCATGGAAGAAGAATACGCGAAGCAAATGGAAGAGCTGGAGTTCGAAAAGGTGTTTCGGGAAAAGGAAATGGAATTCCAGCGAGTGCTGAAGGAGAAAAAGATGGAGATGGAGAAAGAGTTACGAGAAAAGGAGTTAACCCAAGAGAAGCTTTTGCTCGATCGCGCTTTGGAGGAAAAAACGGAACATTTCGAGAAAATGAAGACGATGCGGCTGTCATACCAAAGGTGCATGGATGGACTGGACCAAGAAATGGTGAACATGCAGAAGGCCAAAGAGGAAATGCAACCAAAGAAGGCTGAGAGATCACCCATACCCGGCGTTTCCGGGAAGCAACGTGACGTACGTAAGTTGGACGTAGCGGAAAATGCCCTGTTTCGTGAGAAAAGCGGTTTAAGGAACATGAGTCGGATGGGAGTTGCAAATAAAGTGAAGGATTCAAGTAGCGAAGATGCGGTTAGCGGTACAGAAGACGAATACGAAGAAGATGACAGTGAAGACGAAGGAGATTCCGAAGAAGCTGCGGGTCGTAGCCATGCGACTGCCTACGGGCTGGGGCGACAGCAAATTGGCCCCACTAAAAGCCAACTGGCTGCGCGAAATGGGGTTTCGAAAAAATTGCCGGTCTTCACAGGCAAACCGGAAGATTGGCCACTCTTCTACGGGACATACGTAGCATCGAACGAAGCGTGTGGATTTAGCGATGTGGAAAACCTCGTCAGACTTCAAGAAAGCTTGAAAGGTCCGGCACTCGAAAGTGTGCGAGGTCAGCTGATACTTCCAAGATGTGTGCCGAAGATTATCGACAAACTTCGTCAGCTGTACGGACGGCCCGAACTGATTCTCCAAAGTCACCTAGAGCGTATTCGAAGATTAGAGCCTCCAAAGCCAGACAAGTTAGCGACGTTTGTTCCTTTTGGGAATGCTATCGAACAACTCTGTGAGCACCTGGAGGCGGCGAACCTGCAGCAACACATGGTCAATCCGATCCTAATTCAAGATTTGGTTGATAAACTGCCGGCCAATGACAAACGAGAGTGGGTCCGGTTCAAGAGGACGAAGAAACGCGTAACATTACGAACGTTTACCGATTTTGTTGCGAGCATCGTTGAGGAAGCATGTGAAGCGAATGTTTGTCTCGATCAAAAGCATGAGCCAAAGGCAGTGCGAGGTAATCGGGGTAACAGCGATGGTAGCAGAGCCAGAATCATGGAGAAAGGTGTAGTAATGAACCATGATACCACCAACAGCATCTCAAGAGTTCCAGTCGACAGGACAAAGCTGAAGGCATGCAAGGCATGTCAGCGTACCGATCATCGTTTGCGGTTCTGCGAGGATTTTCGGAAACTGGCCTACGCTGACCGGATGAACATCGTTACGAGATGGAAATTGTGCAACATTTGTTTGAACGACCATGGAAATGCATCCTGCAAATTCAAGATCCGCTGTGACGTAGGTGGATGCCAACAACGACATAATCCGCTTCTCCATCCGGTAGGAAGCGTCGTTGGAACCAGTGTTCACATTCGAACAGCGAGTTCAATCCTCTTCCGGATCATTCCAGTGCGTCTGTTCTGCGGTGACAAAGCGGTCACTACGTTAGCTTTTCTCGATGAGGGTGCATCAGTTACGATGATCGAAAACGAGTTGGCGGACTATTTGGGCGTTGTGGGAGTCCCGGAGCGTCTAACAATCACCTGGACAGCTGACATCTTCCGTGAGGAAAAAAGTGCGAAACGAGTTAGTGTATGGTCCTCGGCAATCGATAGCGAAGAACGGCTTCTGTTAAATCATGTGTATACGGTGGAAAGTCTACGCCTCCCGGTGCAATCGCTGGATGCTGCAGCGATGTCAAAGCAGTACAGGCATCTACAGAATCTGCCAATTACATCGTATCGAGATGCCCGGCCCGGTATGCTGATTGGCCTAAACAACCTCCATTCATTTGCGCCCATTGAAGCAAAGTGGGGTGCCCCTGGCGAACCGATCGCTGTTCGGTGCAAGCTAGGGTGGACTGTGTATGGACCAAGGAAGGAACCTGTATCCAGTGCGAATGCGGTTTTAGGTTTCCACGACGGAGTTAGCAACGAAAATCTGCACGACCTTATAAAAACGCACTATGCATTGGACGAGTCAGTGGTTACTATAAAAAAGGAATCACGAGATGATGAAAGGGCTCTCAGTATCATGCGAAGGACAACGAAACGAATCGGGAATCAGTTCGAGACTGGACTACTCTGGAAGACCGATCATGTGAAGTTTCCCGACAGCTATGAAATGGCTGTTAGACGGTTGTTGCACCTGGAACGAAAGCTGGAGAAGGATCCAGAGCTATATGAAAACGTCCGCAAACAAGTAGTGGAGTACCAGCAAAAGGGCTACGCGCACTTGGCCACGGAAGAGGAAATATCTAGAACCGATCCTGAGAAGGTTTGGTATCTCCCGCTGAACGTCGTCCTAAATCCTCGCAAACCGGGGAAAGTGCGTTTGGTTTGGGATGCCGCCGCTACAGTAAATGGTGTTTCTCTGAACTCGCAGTTGTTAACAGGGCCAGATTTGTTGACTCCGCTGGTCTCGGTGGTTACTAGATTCCGAGAACACAGAATTGCTTTCGGCGGCGATATCCGCGAAATGTACCATCAGCTGCGGATCATAGAAGTCGACAAACAAGCACAGCGTTTCGTATTTCGTATGAAGAAGGACGACCCCATCAACATCTTCGTCATGGACGTGGCTACCTTTGGGTCGACATGCTCGCCATGTTCGGCCCAATATGTTAAAAACCAAAATGCGATGGAGTATGCTGCTGAATATCCGGAGGCATCTGCAGCTATCATTGACTGTCATTATGTCGATGATTATTTCGATAGCGTCGACACCATCGAAGAGGCAATACAGCGGGCGAAAGAAGTTAGTTTCATCCATGCACAAGGAGGATTTGAACTGAGACATTGGGTTTCGAATGCACCTGAAGTTCTTCGCAGTTTAGGAGTGGCAGAGGCTGCTCAACCAGTCCATTTCGGTCGAGTCAAGGAAAGCGGCAGTGAAAGAGTCCTTGGAATCATATGGGATCCGAATCAAGACACGTTTTCGTTTTCGACGGAGCACCGTGAACATCTCCAAGTCTCCTGAACGGTTCAAGGCGGCCGACGAAGAGAATTGTCCTCAGCTGCGTTATGGGATTTTTTGATCCCTTAGGACTTCTGACGCCTTTCACAGTCCATGGAAAAATTCTCGTACAGGACCTTTGGAGGACAGGCTGCGCTTGGGACGATGAAGTGAATGACGATTGTTGGATGAAATGGAAACGATGGATCGGTTTACTTCCGGAGGTAGAAGCGGCGAGAATCCCACGCTGCTACTTTGGAGAAACCCCTTGGTCATCTATCGAATCGACGGAATTGCATATTTTCGCGGACGCCAGTGAGTATGCATATGGTTGCGTCGCTTATCTGCGAACGGTCGTCAATGGAGATGTTAGGTGTTGTCTAATGATGTCCCGATCAAAGGTGGCGCCACTCAAAAGACAATCGATTCCACGCTTGGAGTTAATGGCAGCTGTTATGGGAGCACGAATGCTGCACACGATTCTTAGCACCCACTCTATCAAATTTCAACGATACGTTCTTTGGACCGACTCTCAAACGGTGCGAAGTTGGATCCTATCCGACCAACACAAGTTTAAGCAATTCGTGGCTTTCCGTATTGGTGAAGTGTTGGAGTTGACTAGATCTTCAGATTGGCGCTGGGTTCCGTCCAAGTTAAACGCAGCAGATATTCTGACGAAGTGGGGACGAGCACCATGTTTGGAAAGCGGTGGATGTTGGTTCACCGGTCCTAGGTTTCTGCACGATCCTGAAGAACAGTGGCCTTCACAAGCAATGCCGGTTGGAGAAACGGAAGAGGAAGTGCGAGGGGTTATGTTGCACCATAGAGCGAGTTTGGTAGGAGAAGTTATCGACAGCGAAAGGTTTTCGAGATGGACAAGACTACTAAGAAGTACAGCAACAGCAATTCGCTTCATAGAAAACTGTAAGCGGAAGAAGAGCGGTCAGCCTATTTTCACATCGAAAGCTACGCTGAAGCAATTGTCTATGATCAGAGGCAAGAGATCGACCGTGTGCCGTCCGCTCCAGCAGGAGGAATTGATGCGCGCTGAAAATGTTCTATGGAAGTCAGTGCAGAGCAAGAGCTTTCCAGACGAAGTGGCGATTCTTTTGCGGAACCGGGAAGAAAACGATAGTCGGCGAACGTTGCAGATAGAAAAATCAAGTGTACTATACAAGTTGACACCAGTTTTTGACGAAGATGGTGTTATCCGAATGGGTGGAAGGATGGAAGCTGCAGAATCCCTTCCGTTCGACTTGAAGTACCCTATCATCCTATCCAGATCTCACGACATCACCAGAAAGTTGATACTGCATTATCATGAGAGGTATGGACACGCAAATAAGGAGACTGTCGTGAACGAACTTCGGCAGAAGTTCCATATCCCAAACTTACGGGCGACAGTTGGTCAAGTTGTACGAAGTTGCAACAAGTGCAAGGTACGACATTCTCGTCCCAGTATTCCTTTGATGGGTCCATTGCCGATCCAGCGTATTTCGCCACACTTACGTCCATTTAGTGCCGTAGGAGTAGATTACCTGGGTCCTATCGAGGTAACAGTTGGTCGTCGGAGTGAAAAGAGGTGGGTAGCGCTTTTCACTTGTTTGTGTATCAGAGCTGTCCACCTAGAGGTGGCCCATTCGCTATCTTCACAATCATGCCTGATGGCAATTAGAAGATTCATCTGTAGGCGAGGATGCCCCGAGGAATTCTTTTCCGATAATGGCACCAATTTTAAAGGAGCTAGTAAGGAGTTGCTGAAGCGTATTGAAAACGACTGTGCTGAAGCAGTAAGCAGTGCCACGACAAAATGGAACTTCAACCCTCCCGGAGCCCCACATATGGGCGGGATTTGGGAGAGAATGGTGAGGTCGGTCAAGGAAGCAATGTTGGCGCTGAACGACGGTAGGAAACTCACCGATGAAATCCTGATGACAACATTGAGCGAAGCAGAGGATATGATTAATACGCGACCTCTAACGTATAAATCACTAGAACCTACAGAGGTTGAAGCCATTACCCCAAACCATTTTCTTCGTGGGACAGTACGTGACATGGACGTTGAGCAGACTAGAACAACTGAGTTTGCGGAGGCGTTGAGGAATGTATACAAACGGTCCCAGTACTTAGCAGACAAGATGTGGGAGCGGTGGTACAAATAGTATCTGCCCACAATCAATCAGCGTACCAAGTGGTTTGACGACACGAAGCCTCTTCAAGTAGGAGACCTCGTATTTGTAGTAGAGGGAAAGAACAGGAAGAATTGGACCAGAGGCGTGGTGGAAGAAGTGTTTGCAGGGAAAGATGGGAGGATCAGACAGGCGAACGTGAGAACAGCAGGGGGTGTGTATCGAAGAGCAACGGCAAACTTGGCGGTGTTGGAAATACAAGATGCTAAATCCGGATTCTCAGGTAACCCTGGACCGGAGTTACGGGCTGGGGAACTGTCAACACCGCTGGGCACTGGAGACAATGGCCTGGAAATTGGAATGGGCAAAACGTCAGATCTGAAAACTGGCACGGAAGAGAGAAAATAAGAGGGGGAGAAAAAGTAAATAATATCAAATGAGTGGAGTGGTAGAAGCTTGAGATTTATTAAAACTATATTTTTCTGTATAAAATAACTAAAATACTGAAATTTGAAGTAGAGGAGGACTGGTTAATGTCGTTGATGACCTGTAAGTAAAAATGAAAATAAAACCTGAAACGAAATAAGAATGAAATTAACATAAATAAATATTGTTGATGGTTAGGTGATTGCGGCACATTGAAAGCTGAATTTCGGACAGTTTCGGGAATTATATGCTAAATTAGGTGGAATACGGGAAACGGAATCAAAGAAACGTAAGTAGTAGAGAAACAGAAGAATGAAACAATCTAATAGTGAGAATTTGTTAATATTAGGTGTAGAGTTGCAAATCAAAATAAAACGGGAAGAGTACGAAGGCTGGAAAAGGAAACTACTTTGTAAGTAACAAACACAACAAATTATAACAAACTAATAAAAATAAAATTATTGCAGTTGAGCTGACCAAAAACTAGAGTCTGCTTCAGAACCAGTTCCTGAAATCCGAACATGCTTATTTTTTCAATTACAACTTTTCCACAATTTTGTCTTGTGGACAAGTTGATCATAATGTGGATCCAATTGATCAAATATTATTTTGACGGAATTTGATCAACACTCATCAAAGATTTTCGTTTCTTCAACACATAGGATGTTCTTTCCAGCTTTTACTGATATGGAATTTTTGGCTTTACTTATATTTTTTAAAGATTCCTTTCTTTCAATTGAAAGTAATTTTTTAAGATTATTTTTGACAAAAACAATGACATGATCACTTAAAATCATAATTTTTGTGCCAAACAGCAAAATTACCCGGAATTGTTGATCACACACTTAAGTCACTCGACTACCATAAACAAAAACCTTTTGGAAGCAACGAGTAAAATACACAGAAATAATAACTTAAGTGACGGTTTTACCTATACCATTAGCCTGACTATCACTGCTCGAAAGCCAGTACCCCCAACATCACAAGCTTGAATGTACCATTTGGCCGAATATCACTTGATCAAATGCTATAAAAAGCTTGTTCTTGAGGAAATTAATTCTAAGTTTTTTTCCTTCTTCCAATCATCTGCTGTTCTTTCTAGATGAACTGCTTAGTTTATTTGCGCCAATTTTAACCAATATATTCCCTTATCACGGTGATTGTAACATGTGAGCTTAACATATTTGGGCTTATGGTATTATGACTAATGGCGCTCCGGCTACTGTTATAGAATCTTAATATCTATGATATTAGGGCATTCGGCTGAAGGCCGTTGGGTCGAATGTCATTTGGTAGCAGTTCAGGTCAAAAAGTTATTTTGCGGAAAGCCATTTTTTTCGTTTTCTTCTTTTATGATGTTAAAATAATTGTTGAAGTTGGAGCTACAATAGTTTACCCATGAATTTTTTCTTCTTTTAAATATAGGAACAATAAACGGGTTTAAGATCTATTATTTTTTTTTTCAATAATTAAACTATCAGTTCCGCAATACCAATATTGCTTTATGGTTCTAAATAACATAATCAACAATTTATGCCAAAAACTAGTCTTACAATAGGGGGATTCACTTAACAACGAAAATTGATTGAACGGATTAAACGTCGCGATCACCAAGGCATTTTTTGATTATTTCATTCGCAAATTCATGAAACATTTCAAATAACCAGAGTACCCCTAATGAAACTAGAAAGAACAGCCTATGTTTAGAAGAAGGAAAAATTCACTATTTGAACTAGAGAGAATAGTTTCGTTGTAGAAAAATAGTTTTTTTTGCACCGAAACCGTTGATGTTCCACTAGTGAATTTTGCCTTCTTTTAAACATAGGCTGTTCTTCTTAGTTAATAAGACTGGATTTTGACATTATTTGTTGATTGCGGTAACACAATAATGCATAATTATTATTGTAGAAGTATCAGCTAATTATTGGAAAACCGAACAAATTTAAGAAACCGTTCCGATTCCTGTTCCATAATCAGTGAATTGCGATTCGTGATCATCATGTCTACCCATTGACCATTCGGCCTAATGGACTTCGGTCAGCAGTATTTTCGCCATATCTGATGTGTGTGAACCTATGCACTTATAGCCTAGTTACATCGAAGTCTTGCGCTTAGTATCATACAGGTATATCTGCTCGATTTCTCTTCATCGATTTTCTCTTTGCTCAATATCTACCGGTGAATCATTTCCAGCTGTTTTCGTTGTTCTAGCCCTAGTCGTCCTTTATCGAAACAAACCAAGAGATCATGCTAGCAGTGAACATATTGATTTACTGTCAAAGATTGAAACTGACGACATTTTTCATGTTTATGGACTGAATTATATCAACTAAATTCTCACAATCACATCTCTAGTTTCAATTAGTTCTAAGAAAATGGAGAAAATTTCTATTTGCCCGAAAGTACCATTTGCCAGAATGTACCAATCCCCGGAATTTAATATTTAATATTAAATTCTGGGGATTGGTACATTCTGGCAATTGGTACTTTCGGGCAAATAGTATTCTGGCAAATAGTACATTCTGGCAAATGGTTTTCTGGCGTTTGTCATTCTGGCGAATAGTTTTCTGGCGAACGGTTTTCTGGCAAATATCGCACAATCGCTCGGCAATAGTCTCGAGTAAGCGTAAGCTGCTCGCGGCAGTAGCAGTCTCCATACTACGGTATGGCGCCACTGCATGATAGAATGCGTTAGTGGTAGTGTTCAACGGATACGTGAAGTGACTCGAGAGTACCCACAGGCTGATGTGCCTTAATATGGTCAGCGCATACCGCACGGTCTCAAAGGACGCGGTATGCGTGCTAGTGGACATGATGCCTATAGCACTAGTTGTTGCCTACCGTATTGTGTGGCACGCAGCTCTACCGTCCTGCAATACCCCTCGTTGAATGTCTGAGATGCCAACGACTGACAATGCAATCGACAGACCGGGCTGTCCACACGCGACGGGCAATGAGGAACAATAGATTAGATGACGAAGGCAAATGTGGTGTTCTTTAGCATACACAGTTATTAATTCTAAAACCATTCCCCAAAATTTAAACTACAAACGTATAATTTGAACGTTAGAACGTTACGTAGAATTGTCCTAGTGAGTGAAGAATTTTAGCACCCCAGTGAATGATTTTTAATTTTCACATTTGAGCTCTTCAGGAATTAGGCACACTGAATTGTAAATCAAGTTCGTTAGATAAACTAAGCTAGGTATAGATCTTATAAGCGGTAAGCAATCTGAAAGGAGTTGGAATATTTACTCTAAAAATACTAATTAATGTTGATTGCAGCTTCAATCCGCTACACTGACCATCGCACAACGTTATACTTAAAGGGGAACAAAACGTGAGTACTTGTTTATGCTGGTTGGAACCTTTGTCAAGTACACTTATATCTATAGCAAGTGCTTTCATTGTCTTAAGCAAATTACATAAATCATCACACAAACTTATATCTATACTCATGCAACATATAAATATTATAAAAACTTACATCTACCTACGTAGACAAAAAAAGACTGTTATCCACACTACACTAGCTACAAAACATTTATAAGAGCTATTGAATCTAATATTTGAATTGTGTTAAACTTACAGGAAAATTATAAATCTCCATATTCATCATCACGAATTGGATCGAGTTTTATAATTGCGGAAGAAATCCCCCTTCCAAAGTGTTGCAAATCGCAACACTAGTGATGGCAGAGTACGAAACGTGCTTCGAGCGACATGGCATAAAAGGCGCAAAGCGGATCGTCAGAACATCGCCTATGTTGAAGTGGCAGCGGGAATGGGATTTCTTCAGCATGGGTAGATGAACAATGGACACAATTTCTGTCAGGTCGCATGCCCAGACTGCGCAGACTGTGACGAGACCGCGGAGCATGTGCTCTTTGAATACCCACGCTTCGTGGAGCAAAGGTCGAGTATGTATACGGTTTAGATATCACTCCGGACAATATTGTTGAAAGGATGTGCACGGGGGCGGCCAAGTGGGATTCCGTTACTTTCACGTTGAGATTTCACCGGTTTCTTGAATCGTACTTGAACTACAGAGAAAATAGCGGGCTGAACAACAGCAAGTAAAGTTGTCCCACCCTCTCCATCCAGTTGCTTGAGTCCAGCGGGTAGTGTAAGTACTAGCCAGAACCCGAGCCGAGTTGGTGGAACGCTTACCATTTAGTCGAAACCTACATAACCTGAGGACCCACCTCTCGGGTATCTGATCCGATTTCCTCTTTCTAGTCTAGTCTAGTCTAGTCTACACATACACAGCCATTCATTGAAAGAATCCTGGAAAATGATAGAATCGACTACTTCTACCATTTTTCTTGTCATTATCAATACTTGAAAGGCATCGGAGATGTATTACAAGTATTGAAGCGGCCAGGCCTACTGTGCAGCGTTATTGAATACAATTGAACAGAACTATGAAACGGCGACATCTCGTCAGCCGCTCCGTATCGTATGTGTAATAAATGTGAAGCAAACACGTTGGGAGTGACGTTGCTAAGAAAGTTAATGTCACTCCGTTGGGGCTCCTCTTCTTCCTGGGATGGGACAAAGGTATTTATGGTATTAACCCCTTATGTCCTGGCTCGAAAGCCTAGGTTTAAGCGCCATTGCTCGCTCATATCTGATCCGATTTCCTCTTTCTATAAAAAAAATCGACACCAACATTTCAAAAGGGCGTAACTGCTTTTGGAATCATCACCTTCTTTTAAAGCTGTGGATCATGTGTTATGATTTCCATGTTTTTCACAACAAGTACCAGATGGGAAAAACTCTCCTCTTTCCGACAACCACGGTGGTTTGAGTGTAAGGGAGGCAGTACAACCTACAGCTTTGAAAGAAGGTATTACTTCCAAATGCAGTTACGCCCTTTTGAAATGTTGGTGCCGATATAAAACAAAGAAATCGCGAATGTTACAATTAGGACATATTAAACAATTATTTTGTCTTAATATTGTAACAAATATTTATACCTGCAACACTTATATGTCCAAATATTTGCCATGTCTAATGGGACCTTTAGGAATTCTATCGGAAACTTCCCGAGGAATTTCTTCATGTATCCTAAAGAATTTGCAAAGGATTCGTTAGAGATTTTTTCAGAGATTCCTTTAGGAATTCACCGATAATTTAATCGGATACTTCTCCATTTATTTTATCGAAACTTTCTGTAGGGCTTGTTTTGGGAATTTCTCCTGGGATACCTTAGTGAGTTTCTTCAGGTACTCGTTGGGGGCTACCGTCAAAAGATCCTTGAGAAATTCTTCCAGGCAGTCTTTGAGAAATACCTCTATAAAATCATAGGATATTTTTCAAAAAAAAAAACTCCATCTAAAATTGTTCAAGCGGTTCTCCACTTGCCGGCTTTTTGGGCCCGTATGAAGTTGATCACCAGGTTGATCAGGTGACCCCTAATTCAAGGTGTTATGCGGCTTTATGATTACCGTGACTAGGAATGAATGGTTAGGGGGGTCTTATAAAAACCTTATCGCAAACGGAGCCTATGGAGTACCATGGCACCCCCCCCCACAGCATTTTGCCCTTACTGCACTAACCGGAGCAATAGCGCGATGGACCTTGTATTTCTCCGAGACAATCAGCTGCCATTCTTCAATCTCATACTTGAGGCTGAATAAGGGCGGGATTATGAAGATGTTATTAATTAGTTTAAAATTTCACCTATATGGGTTCGCATTATGCGTTTTGCACAGTGTATTCTGTGCATCCTCGCCTTTGGCACATTCAAATCGATACTGATCTGGCTTTATTGTTGCTGTTCTTTTTTTTTTGCTGTGATTGTAATGAGTTTAATCTTGCCTGGTTTGGCTAGTGGCTACGGTTAGGATAGCAAAGATCCAATCTTCAGCCCAAAAGAACAGTAACGATCAATCTTTGCAGGCTTATGCAAAATGGTACACTGCCCATGTTCGCATAGTCGACCATTGACCATTGACTTAATCAGCATACACAACCTAATGCCTGACGCATCTGCGAATATGTCACAAGTTTTATTCAATAAAACACAAAATCTAACTTCCAGTTAAACATCAACGTGGAAAATAATTTTGAACTTCGAATTTTTCATTGCTAAAATGTCAAAAGTGTGTTGAAAACTACAGTGGCGCTTACGTCAACTATGCGGATATGGGCAGTACAGCCCAAGTGGCGTTAGTCCAAGAACCTTACGTATACTTCTAAGAGGAATTTCTATCTAGGAAACCTTGTGAATCCGGTGTCTGCTACTTTCAGTAAAAAATAAATGGCTAATTCGCGTGTCGTGCCTCGAGCATGTGTGCTTGTCAACAACGCTATCGTTGCTACACTCATCTCTGAACTAATCAATAGAGATGTATGTGCTATCACAATCGATGTATCTATTAGAAACCTCAACAGGAAATACGTTTATTGCTCGGTTTATTTACCGCATGATGAATCATCCCCTACGGATGCTTTCAAGCCAGTCATCGCATACTGCACTTCAAAAGGCCTTCCGCTAATCATTGGCAGTGATGCTAATGCTCACCATATAATCTGGGGCAGATCAGACATCAATTTGAGAGGCTCTAGTTTGATGGAATGCCTAAGTAGTACAGATCTTGGATTACTTAACATAGGCAACCACCCAACCTTCATGGTATCTGCTAGAGAGGAAGTGTTAGACATAACGCTTTGCTCTAGTAGAATTAGTCACTAGCTGACCAATTGGCATGTATCAGATGAAGAATCTTTATCTGACCATCGTTACATCTTGTTTGAACATGTGAATGTTACTTTACAAACTTTGCGTTTCAGGATCCCCCGGTCAACAAACTGGGATCTCTTTACCGATTTGATTGCAGCCAAATTTCATGGATACTCACCATCCATTGATACTCCAAGTGATTTAGATGATGCTGTTGACACTACAACGCCCTTCATCATGGAAGCTTTTGAAGAAGCTTGCCCTCTGCGGTCTGTGAAGTCCACAAGAGGAACCCCTTGGTGGAACTCCGATCTGGCGAAACTCAGGAAACAATGTAGAAAGAGTTGGAACAGACGACGTTCAGCTGGATCGGAGGCTTTCAGATCGGCTCGCAAGGCCTACCAGAGAGCTCTTCGGTCTGCTGAACGATCCGGCTGGAAAAACCTTTGTACAATTGTTTCCAGTTTGAGTAAAGCAGTTGAACAAAATCCTAGAAAAATCTAAGGATTTCCAAGTGAACGAACTTCGTTTGACAAATGGTGATTTCAGACTTCCTCTGATGAGGAAGTTTTGGAATGTTTATTCAGTACACACTTCCCCGGATGTGTGGATATTACATCTTCGGATGAGCCTGATGTATTTTCTTGCAATTATGATTCTTTAGCTTCGGCTCGGAGTATCATAACTTTAGAATCGATTGAATGGGCACTTAATAGCTTTGCTCCTTTATATCTCACAAAATACAACAGCGCGATCGCTCGAGGATTAATTAAAATTATTTGGAGCTACGTATGAATCAATTGCAGGATTTAATTCCCTATCAGTGTCGCATGTACTTCATGCAAAGCCTCATATCAGCAGTCCAATATACATACCAAACAGCACACATCCATCAACATATTATCCTCACAAAAACCACCAATAACAAGCTCGGTTTGATCTCCTGAATGGGAAAATAAGAGGCCTGGATCGCAAAATCAGCCATTCAGTGCAAATCCAATATTCATTTCCTCCCCAGCGAAGTCAGCGAACGACTGTGATGGCGGAAAACATGCAGCTTCAATATCATCTTATGACATGGGCAAAACCCGCCCCCACCATTTCCAATCACCACCGTCGACGAGGACGACGACGGCAACGTCGATATCTCTTGTTGTTCAACGAAATCCGACCTGGCGCTGATGATGATACGGGTTTGCTACTTGTGCTTGTGCCAGAATGCCTGCCAGTCAGTGAGGTGCCTTTATGCCGTGGAGATCCAGCGTCGGACAACAACGACGACGACGACGACGGATGGCTCTAAATTCAATAAAACATAATGTAGGGTATCGCGCCACTTGGGCGGTGGCTTCTATATTCGTCTGTTTTCCACTATAACTCAGTCAATTTTGAACAAATTGATTTGAAATGTTGTACACGGGTAGATAATATACCTATCTCACCACATTCCAAAAGTTGTGTCAATTGGTTCAAATTTGACTGAGTTATAGTGGAAAACAGACGAATATAGAAGCCACCGCCCAAGTAGCGCGATTCCCTAAAATAAAACCATCGACTGATATTTACAATCATCATCGCGGGTTTTGTCGTCGTCGTCTGTTAGGGTAAACAGAAGGCTGCACGGGCTCAGTACGGGGCAGAACAACGAACGGTGATGAGATTTTCGAAGAAAAGCTTATCGGAAATGGAGGTGGGAGGACTCATTCGAACCGGATATGAGGCGGTAGAAAAACGAGGCGCGGTATCAGTCCGTCATTTGCTTCCGGTGTTGGAAAACTTTTCCGAAGATGAAATTGTGAGTCGGTACATTGTCGATAATGGACAGCAAGAAAATTACAAACTGTTTTTAAAACATTTTGTATTATTTCGCAAACTACATCCTTCAAAACTCAATAAATGTGCCCACCTCGTCCTCATAGTTTATAGTAATTAGTTAAATAATGAGAATTAGTTAAGCACTGTTTCTAGCTAGAGAAATCTTCTGCATCTTCATGAGTATCACAGGGAAAGGTTGTAAGTAAAAATATTCGCTCTGGAAAGTAATAACGCGGGTCATAGAGCCAAACCGATAAATAAGAATTTTTCTAACAAAAACATGCGCTGGTGTTTGAATTTAACTCCCGATTTCCCCGAGAAATACTTAGAATACTCAATTTGTAAATGTGGAACAGGCTCTGTACCAATGCGGACGTAACTTTAAGAAGAAGAAAACGCGACAGACAGCTACCTAAAAGTTCAAACGTCCAAAACTATGCGACCTTTTCTTCTGAAGTGTTTGCGAATTATAGCCAAACCGAATCCTCCCACTAGAATATAAAGTTCTTGGAAGATTTCGGCGCTACGAATCTCAAACACCCACCAGCAAAGCATTCCACAGCCCAGTCAACCGCAGAATCGCCGCGCGCGCGTGGGTGGGTAAACATTTAGCTGTGAAAGAATAATATGTACTTAGGATTACCACCAGGCGAGAGCGATCGGGCCCGCGCGTCCTTGTTTGACTTGGGGTTGTCTGTCTGCAGTTTCACACCGCCCGGTTGGTTGGTCAGTTCAGTATAGAACGCTTTCGCCTATCCAGTACCTAGAACGGTAGCGAGAAAATCGAATCTCGCTCTAATGGGATGCTGATCGGCGAGGAGTCGACGACGATGCTGTTGGCTGCCCTCGGGCTAGACGGAGATTATGATGCTGTACGGTGGTGGTGGTAGGCACTTGCTGCTTGGAATGGAAACATGGCACCTAAATTGATTCCATTATAGCAGATATTACGATAAGGAGAGCCAACATTTGGAGGAATGTGATTTTAGGAACCAGATGGAGGAGGTAAAGGTGTGAACAATTTAAATTGATTCAATTGAGTAAATGTTCGACACTTTAGCGCTCGCAAGGACAGAGAATTTAGTATAAAGCGTGTCCAATTTTCCTAATTTCACAAGGCTTGCAACTACTCCTTACACTGTTCTTCTTCATTCCGAAGTCATGTCCCAGCTAGAGACAAAGCCTGACTCTCATCCATCCGAGCAGAGGAGAATATCTAATTCATATAAACAGAATCACATAGCTTGTTTTTATATCATAATTTGTTATTATTAACTTATCAAAGTATTACTTTTTTATAACATGTTTTGTTGGGCAATCTTATTTTGTTATGATCAAGTTATAAAGTTTCATCCACTAATTAACACTTCAATAATATACTTTGTTGTAGACCAACTTTTGTTATTATTCTACTATTGAAAATGTACAAAAATGTGATGTACTATACTGCCGTAATTCTGCAAAGTGATGTAAGCGCCATTCAAAATTTCGATATTCTCGGGTATATTATATATAATATCTGGGGAAAGAATAACACTGTGGTATTCCTGCTGTATTAGAATGCAAGATCTAGTCGTAATCTATCATCTACGGAAAGAAACTTAGAGGATAAGTAAGAGTTTTATGCATCATAACTAAAAAATGGGCCAAAACTTTCAATGTCGCTTACGTCACTTTGCAGAATTGCGGCAGTATAACACAAAAATAACAAGTTTTCATATTCACTGCAATATTCGTTGTTATTGAGTCTATAAGATATGTTAATAACATAAAAATTACTGATTCCATTATACAGTTATTATTCCAAAATAACATATTTTATGCAATTCAGTATCATAATTTCTATTTTATTTAACTCATTTTGGTATCATAATGGTCATTTTTTCCGAACTGATTCATTATGCAACTGAAATGAGTTGCATAATGAAAAATAGTTGCATAATGTTCATAATGCAACCCATTTGAGTTGCATTATGAACATTATGCAACTCAAATGAGTTGTATAATGAAAAAATCATTGCATAAAATTTTGTATGTTACTCGTTGCAAAACTCGATATTGTCAACTTTTTGCAACTCGTCACATAAATAACTATTATTATGCTTTTGATATTTTCTTCTGCTCGGGCAGGGATTCTATATGGAATGTAGATTAATCTGTATTATACAGGTGTTTTTTTTTTTAACGTGCAGCGCCTATCCAATTCCACTCCGAGGATCCTTGCTGACGGCACGTCTCGGATTTTTTCATCGTTAATTTTGATTTCAAATTTGTTCTTTTTCAAGTTGGAGTGCTTCCTTTGGCAAACATGTAGCAACATTGATTTGCTTGCAGAAAGCTCGTAATGGTTGTTCGTTGCCCAAACATGGACCGCCTCAATAGCTTTCTTCAGTCTTACTCTGGCGGCAAACGCTTGTTTTCCAGTGGAGATGAGCAATATATCGTCGGCATAGAGCAAGATTCTCACGTTTTTCGGGACAGACTCAAATATTGTATCCATAACCAGAGTGAAAAGGGTCACTGATAGGACTGATCCTTGTGGTACGCCCGTTTCCTGGATTCGAGGTTTCGAGAGTTTACCTCCGAAACTTACTTGAAATGTACGATCTGTCAGGAAACCTTCGATACATTTGAGCATGTTTACTCCCATCTTAAGCTGTTTCACTCTTTTCAAGATCTGAGGACGCCAAGTCCTATCGTAGGCTTTACGTAGATCAAGCAACGCCAGTTCACAGTGTTGGTGTTTACTGGTTGCTTGCACCAGAATTTCGTTTAGCTCCGCAAAATATGTGGCTGTTCCGCGACCCGCCCGAAACGCGTGTTGATCAGGATGGTCGTTCAATGCGTTAAAAAGCGTTTAAACTTCATTAAAGCAATTGGAAATCACGCTAGCAGAGAAGTTCTGTGGCGGATAGGAAATGCCATCTGTGTTTCAAAGCTGTTATACGGGATTGAATTATTCGGTACGAAATGTGTTAGGCCTTACCAAACCACTTTCAACCAACTCCTGCGAACGACATCCGGTGCTTTTCGAACATCACCTGCGATAGCCATGGCTGTGGAAAGCGGAGTACTCCCACTCAACGAACGAGTTGTCCTAGCTATGGTTAAAAGTCTATGTCGAATTGAAGAGAAGTCTGTCATTGGTAAACCAGCACTCCGAAGCACTACCAACTCAGCCTTAAGGACGCTGGTCGAAATAGTCATCCCACCCGTGCAAAAACTCTCCCGTATCAGTCGTAGACCGTGGAATGCAAAGTCACCGTCAATTGACTGGACTGTAAAAAATAAATTTAAAGTAGGACAAGGAGCCGTTAGGGCTAAAGCTATTGTTACTAGTATGTTGGATGAAAAATATGGAACATTCGAGAAAATCTATACAGATGGCTCCAAACTTGGCTCGAACGTCGGTTTTGGGGTCGCTTTGTGTGGACGAACGGTTGAGCGCAAACTACCAGATCAATACAGTATATTCTCGGCGGAAGCAGCAGCAATAGCAACAGCAGTGAAGTATGCATCGAAAAAGCCAACCGTTGTTTTATCAGACTCAGCAAGTTGTTTGAAAGCGTTGGAAAGTGGTAAATGTCGGAGCTCCTGCATACAAGCCATCGAAACAAGCATCGGCAACAAGAAAATCTCTTTTTGCTGGGTTCCGGGTCACACAGGAATCAAGGGAAATGAAGAGGCCGATCGAGCTGCAAATAGAGGAAGATCTTCGCGATTATCTGTACATGACGTTCCAGTATCGGATATTGCCAAATGGGTTTCAGAAGAGCTTTGGAAGAATCATCAACATAAATGGACTAACGAACACCACCATCATTTAGCGTCTATTAAAACGCAAGTTAGGAAGTGGAAGGATCGACCGAAACGGAAGGAACAAATAGCTTTAACAAGATGTCGTTTAGGACATTCGAGAATAACGAAAAGCCATATTTTCAGAAAGCTTGCACCAGATGTTTGCGAAACATGTAATGATGAACTAAACATAAACCACATATTAACGAGATGTAAAAAGTTTGATAATATAAGGGAAAAATTAGGAATTAGGTTAAATCTACAAGAATCATTAGGAAATAATGAAAAAGCTGAAACCAAAATGCTAAAGTATTTAAAGCTAACTGGATTGTTACAGGAATTGTAGAATAGTTTGTTGGAGGCGAATGAATTAATCCAACTTGTCGCTCTTTTTGTAGATGGGACACACGATACCTTCCATCCATTCCTCCGGTAATACTTCCTCCTCCCAAATCTTGGTAATGACCCAGTGTAGTGCTCTCACCAGTGCTTCTCCACTGTATTTCAGAAGCTCGTTTGGTAGTTGATCTGCCCCAGCGGCTTTGTTGTTTTTCAACCGGCCAACCTCCTCCTCAATCTCTTGGAGGTCAGGGGCCGGAAGTCTTTCGTCCTGTGCACATACTCCTAAATCTGTTACCACGCCACTTTCGCCAAATCTCCGTAATCCCTTTAAAATACCCCTGAACGCTCTTAAGGACATCTTTTGAGTGAATCCAAAAATGACCGCCACAGTGGCACAGAGCTCAAAATGCTACTCATTGCTTGCTCACTTGTGGTGAGCATTTAGTTTCATTTTAAGCCTCATTCGTTTTCGAGATTCATACTCCTGAAAATGCGACCCAAAAATTAACCTGCACGCACTCCCATTTCACCTTAAACTGCTTATACCCTTAAGAAAAAAAATAAACGGGAGAGCCTTTGCAATGCCCTTGAAATTCTCCGAAACGCCACTCAATCACCACAATCCCATTGAAAGGCGCTTGGAACCCTCAAAATGCATTAGAAATGCCCTTGGGACTCCTTGAAACAGCTCTAAAAGTTTCCTGAAATACCCCCTCCCTTGCCCCTGAAACGACCCGGAAAACCTATGGAATGGTCCCTAATATGCTGTCAAATGCCCGTAAAGCCTCTCGGAATGCGTATAAAACTTTCCTTTCCGCCCCCGTAACTCTTGTAACACTCTTTAAAGGCACCTGAGACCCCTCGAATCGCCCTCAAAGCCCCTTTAAATGTCCCTGAAATTCCCGTAGCCCATCGTAATGACCATAAAAGGCTCCTTGGAACTCACTTTTTTGGGCATTCTGGAAACTTCCGGGAAACCCCCTTGGCCCCATCTCAAATGCCCAAGAGCAAGACCTGTTCTCGCGTACTTACTAAGTTTTCTCATTGAACCCTGACCTAACTTATGCACATTCCCTCTTATCATGCCCTTTTTAATTTATGTCCATTGTTAATATTTCGTAAAATGTAGCAATGACGTTAGCTAGGGCAATACTGCTTGGTGGAAGTTCAAGGGGAAGAGCAAAATGTGATTTAGGAAGGGTGTAATATAGAGAGCGTCAAATTGAACAACAAAAGGGTCTGAGGGCGGAAGCGATAGAAGAGATCTTCGAGTGCTTCGGTACGAAGAGGATTCCAGAGATTTTCAAAGGGGTTTTGGCAGAATTATGGGACGTCAATGATGAGGTTTGACAGGCGTTCCAAGCGGCTCAAGCGGCTCCATGGGGCTTTGTAAGGGATTTGAGGGAGTCTCAGAGAGTTTGAAAGAATTTTCAGGTGTACCCCTGAACTAAACATCTTGGAAATGCCCTTTAAATTTCTTTAAAATGCCTCTGAAATCCTATGGAACTCTTTATTTTTAGGCTTAAGCATTTAAAAAGGGCGAAACTACTCTTAGAAATGAGGGGGTTAGAAGCAAAGGGGTGTAAGTGACAAAAACTCACTTTCGAGTAAATGAGGTTTAAAGTTTTTGACCAATTTTTCATCCCATACAAAATGTATGGAGTTTCTAAATCAACACAATTTTCTCTAATTTATTATAATTTTTCTAATCATCGTAGAAACAATCTTAAAAAAAATCCTCAAAGTTCGAGATCTGAAGAATTTTATGATATGCTCAGCTCAAAATCGACAAAATGGTCACTTACACCCCTTTGATTCTGGGCCCCTCTAATATTACCTTCTTATAAGTTTGTGAATCGTAATTTATTCTTTCCAAGTAACTTATACTGGATAGGATAAATGCTTCTCTTCGTGGTTTACCTGGGAGCCGTGGAATACGACCTACAGTTCTCAAAGAAGGTCTAGTTTCTCGAAACTTGAAATGTTGGTGTCGATTAATTGGTGATACATATTAAAGTGTGCTACATCCTACTAATCAAAAACCTTCTAAATCAATAGTATACAATATTTAACGAAGGTCATAAATTTCTATCAGCAACATACATTTTTCATGCATAATTATGTGCTGAATTTGAGACCGTGCCTTTAAATTTTTAAAGTACAAGAAAAACCTTGAATATTAGTTTTTTTTTTAACTGTGAAACTCAAACAGTTAAAAAAACTAAAATTCTAGATGGACATTTGTTTTCGTTAATGTGAACTATTCAGTGAATCGTGACTTGGGATTTTCTTCTTCTTCTGCCTCGCTTCAATTAAGAGTTCTTTCAGCACTTTTTTTTTAGAAACACGGTACTACTTCCAGTGAGCTGTTCGCTCTTTGAAGGAAGCACGACACTAGACAACGGACTAGCATGCAACGCTCAGTGGCACAGCTGAAAACTTTTCCTGACAGCTGCGGCGGGAATCGAACCCGCGCTCCTTAGCACGATGCGACTAAGTGCTTGGTGACACTAGCCGCACGACCACGAAGCCACTTCCACAGTTATTAATTGAAGGGCTTTCTTTGCCTGGCATTGCATGATTTTTTATATTGTGAGGCAAGTACAATGATTGGCGGATTGGCGAGTCATAGCCTTAACCACTAGGTTAACTGGAGGCCCCAATCCACTGAATGATTTGAAATACGAGCAATGAACAAAAAGTTTGCAAATCGGTTAACTAGTTTTTAAGACATCGTGATCACCGTAACGCCAGTTTAAAAAAAACCTTTTGAGATAATTGCGTTTAAAGTTTTGCGCTTTGCCTTGTCTCTGTGGAGAGTGCGTGCTTCAATGAGCTATAGCATTGGTTCTAGTGCTCCAATCTTTATGAATTTTGAAATGTGTATTATCTAGCTAGTATAAAAAACGAACTTTTTAATTGTATAAGCCTGACAATACAAAAAGTTCGTTTTTTATCCCCTTAACAAGAGAATATTGTAGCTAGAGCAATGATCATGCAACGATTTGCTTTCAATTACTTTTTGAACTTATTAGTTTCTCCTAAATCTTCGTACTGGACTTTTTCATTGGAAGATAATATCCGAAACCACCAATAAAGCAAAATAGAACCTGAAAGATATAAAAAAAATCTTCTGGCATAAAAATAATTGTAACATTATAACCATTGTCGCCGCCACCATTATTGTCATTGTCCAGTATCCATTACTCGCGGTGCTGAAAGCACCATAGTATAGACCGCACCCCGTGTCGGTAAATTTTCACGCCCGACTGCCCAGACAAACGGGCGAGATCCGGCAAAATGAATGCCAAATGTACCTTCTATTCTATGTACATACGTATTTCTGAAATGAGCTCGCTCTCCTCTTCCTGATGACCGAGCCGACATTATTGGTCATTCCGGGTGTCATTCCACGACGCTGCTGGCTATAAATCATACCGAAAATGTGAAATGTATATAGTACCTAACTGATGTGAATTATGAGTCGAGGGAAATGGGGACCGAGTTCGGAGGCCTGGCGAAAGCTAAGACGGTTGCTCGAAGTTACTCGAAGAGAGAAATTTTTCGAATGTTGAAAGCGTTACCAATTTGAAAATTGGTTTTGTAATAAACTATATCCGTTAGGAAATTGATATTGACCTTAACCGACTTTAAGCAATTTTACACTACGTAGTATGGAGGGCACCAATTTCCCAATTGGAGAAGAATGTGCCACTCCAATGAGTATTGGGATACAAAAAAGATATGAAATGCTAATATCGAGAACCGTTGAAATTTTTTGAAAAATCAAAAAATTAATCAAGGAGTTAACATGAGATCGAATTGATGAAGCAACTCAGCAACAGTTCTTTGCGTTTTAACCTTCCGTAACTCGCGCGGTTGGCCATCCCCGTCAACACCACGCTACCGCTGAGTATAAAAAGCGAGATTTTTTCAACGTGTTGTATAAAATACAACAGCGCGATCGCTCGAGGGTTAACCTTTCAGTGATGCCCGTGATCTTTTCTAAACCTTTTTATTCAATTATTGACGAAATGCCTTTTCAGACTTTCGCATCAATAATTTACTCATGCTTGATCATCAGCATTCTCATAAAATTTCATCCCTCACTATCTCATCCATGTTTGTTCATCTAGCCTAGAGCAGAAGAATGCTTAATTCTAAACCCGTCCAGAATAGACACACACACTGGATCAAAATGTTAATCGGCTTACCACCCATCCGGTTGTGGTTTTCCCTACACTTCCTGTTTCTTATATTCCGCAGACTATTCTGAAAAGCCACGGCGTAGCCCCACTTGACTGGGATGGGGCAACGATTTCTCGTACTCCCGTGCTCACATGATGCTGACAGGACGGACCTTCCACCGGAAAAGATTACAGCCCATATATTTTCGGTCTGTCCATGTCCATCGGGCAGCGGCGGGCGGAAGCGGTTTGGCCAACATGGTTTTTGCTCTTCATAATTTCGGACAGATTCAGCAAATTTAAGGCCAAATATACACGCCGAAGATTGAGGCGGTTGCCTCGTGTGTATAGCGGGAAGGCCGAGCTCGAAACCAAATATAAATAGATACACTGGCCGGTAAAGTACACATTTGTTTTTGGTTTGGTGGGTTTTTGGCTACGGCTACCCATCATGTAACGGTATACGGTCAGTAGTCAAAAGTATGCATAGCCGGTTTCCGGTTGTTTGGCATGGACAGTGGCTTGTGTCTAGGCTTCATAGGTGCAGAACGAGATACTGGAAAGAATTTTTGTATTAGGTAGTTTTCATGAGTATTTGAAAACAAAATCAACGAATCGCTTAACCCTAGTAGGATATTGGGGTCAACATGACCCATGCAGGCTCACTGAACGTGCACTACGTCATCGTGGTGTGCCTAGCTTAACCTTTTAGGGTCAATGTTTTGTAATAAACGTCAGTTTGTATGGTGTAGTTGGAAGCTGAATGAACCAAGTATTCATTGCACCAACCAAGAGGTTACGTTGTTTTTTAATAGCGATGACAAGTCACAGAAGCCAGCCAATTGATACCCCGATGGAAAATTGAATGGTTGTTTATCTCAATTTCAGCTAGAACTGTTGGTTGATATTGAAAATGCCCTGCAGTGCCCCTGAGGACCCCTGGAACGCTTATGAGGCCTTCCGGGACCCTTTAAAACATCCTGGACTCTCTCGAAACCTCCCTTTGACCTCACTATAAACGCCCCCCTCACCGCTGTTTGCATAGTTACCGTCATTATTACATTTCCTTAGGCACAATATTGGATCTGAATGGCTCTCCCTCTTTTACGCAGGGCATGAAAAGGTGCATAAATAAAAAGTGCATACAAAAGTTTTGGTGTACTTTATAGCTCTTCTACTTTAAATGCAGGGCATAGAACAAGTTGCATAAATTGAATCTGCACAAAACACCCGCATAAGAGGTCTTAGAAATATATAAAAGCCTAACCTTAGGAGCGGTATTCAGGGGTACCAAAAGAGGATTTTTAGGTGAATTTCAGGGGTTCCAAACAACTTTGTAGAAGACGCAAAAAACTTAAAAAATCCCGTTAAAAAGTTATGATGAAATGTATGATTTCTAGGGGTCATGCACATACAACGCAATATATCTCGTAAAGAATGAGATTTATCATTATGACGTCTTTGACAAAGTTGTTCAAAATTGCATTTTGCAAAACTTTGCGGAAGACATCAAACGTCTATCTACATTTTTGGAAAAAGTATTTTTTCCATCTCACTTGTAGGTGGATTGATCATCCAACTCTTCATGTCAAAAGATGCGCTTTGTCTTATGTAGAACCATCTCCGAAGAAACTATATGGCAAAAATCAACGGTTGAAACGTTATTAAAAAAGAGCACGAAATCGGCAAAATAAAACACTGTGCACTGGTCTTATTGGCGTTTTGTACATGGTGCATTTGGTGCGCGGGTGAATCTTTTTCGACCGCAGTTTTTTTCTGGAGCCCGTAGTAGGCCCGACTTCCGCTGATGATGCGTCTCCGAATTTCACGGCTCACGTTATTGTCAGCCGTCAGTAAGGATCCGAGGTAGACGAATTCCTCCACCACCTCGAAAGTATCTCCATCTATCGTAACATTACTACCCAGACGGATCCGGTCGTATTCGGTTCCGTTAAAAATGTTCTGGCAATAATGTCCATGTCATCCGCAAAGCACACAAATTGACCGGATTTTGTGAAAATCGTTCCCCGGTTGTTGAGCCCGGCTCGTCGCATCACACCTTCCAGAGCGATGCTGAAGAGTAGGCATGACAGTCCTTCACCTTGTCGCAGTCCCCGGCGAGATTCGAATGAACTGGATAGTTCACCCGAAACCCTTACGCAGTTTTGCACACCGTCCATCGTTGCTTTAATCAGTCTAGTCAACTTCCCAGGTGTGGTGCTTCCCCAGTTGACGTCTCGACTAATAATGATTCCAAGAGCTCGGCCTACTTATCGATCTGCTAAATTACCACAAGGGAGCGTCCATAAATTACGTCACGCAAAAATGGCCCATTTTCAACCCCCCCTCCCCCTATGTCACACTTTTTGTATGAGACCTCAGAAATTTTTTTATGTGTTGTCACACTTTGCTGAACCACCCCACCCCACCCCCCTTAAAGCGTGACGTTATTTATAAATGTTCCCCAATAGGAAAGTCGTTTTCGTTCATAAACGTTGTGCGATCTAAATTATGATTTGCAATCAAATTAACAATTTTGTTTTATACAAAGGACACAAAACTTGTTCTTTTTTGTGTTTCCTTTAAATGCAGTTATCGGATATTGATACGATACCGATAATGTTGAATCCGATGTATCGCCGATACCGATATGGGAGAAATGTTGTATCGCCGATATCGATAAACCGTCATGATGCACAGCCCTAATTTGCTGAGCCACGGCGGTGCCGGCGTTTGCCGAGCTCATCTTAGTGTGTAGAAGAAAATAAGTCAAATTTACAATACCACACAAAAATTACTAAATGTGTTATTCCTTCAATCTAAATAGGCTCTTAGATATCTGATTGGGCTGCAAAACGGTGAGTCGATAAGGAGAGCGTCCAATATAGCTCTGGTCCTCACAAGTTCCTACCTCATGCTTCCACGGGTCAAGCGATGACAAAGACCGCCAGCTAAGAGTTGTGTGCTTAGCTGGTAGTGCAGCCTGGGCACTGTTGTCCTTCTGACTTCAGCTAGATTGAGGAGGTACGATCCGAGTGTCTGTTCACCAAGGAGGTGCGGCTCAAACAGCGTCTGTTCTGGAATCCAGCGGCTGAGTAAGAAACGCTGCACCACGCCCAGCTAGATCCAAGGTGGTAGCCCCATCAGCGTGGTCATCCTAGTGTTGGTTGGGACGTTAAACAGAACTGGCACGATGGCCCTCCGGCGAGACAGGAGTGTTGGCGTAGGCCCAATAAGCCACCCGTAAAAATCCCCTTTGCGAATAACATAGGAGAAAATACGACTCGATACAATCGGCAAAGACCCACGCGACGAAATAAGGACTACGATTGGAAACTTGGAACATGGAATTGCAAGTCACTAGGTTTCGCAGGATGTGACAGGATAATCTACGACGAAATACATCCCCGCAACTTCGACATCGTGGCGTTGCAGGAACTTTGTTGGACTGGACAGAAAGTGTGGAAAAGCGGGCATCGAGCGGCTACCTTCTACCAAAGCTGTGGCACCACTAATGAACTGGGAACAGGATTTATAGTGTTGGGCAAGATGCGACAACGTGTGATCGGGTGGCAGCCGATCAGCGCATGGATGTGCATGTTGAGAGTTAAGGGCCGTTTCTTCAACTACAGCATCATCAACGTCCACTGCCCACACGAAGGGAGACCCGATGACGAGAAAGAAGCGTTCTACGCGCAGTTAGAGCAAACATACGATGGTTGCTCGCCGCGTGACGTGAAAATCGTTGTCGGCGACATGAACGCGCAGGTAGGAAGGGAGGAAATGTACAGACCGGTAATCGGGCGAAACAGCCTGCACGCCGTATCGAATGATAACGGCCAGCGATGCGTAAACTTTGCAGCCTCCCGTGGTATGGTAGTCCGAAGCACCTTCTTCCCCCGCAAACATATCCACAAAGCCACCTGGAGATTACCCGACCATCAAACAGAAAACCAAATCGACCACGTTCTAATCGACGGTAAATTCTTCTCAGATATAACCAACGTCCGCACATACCGCAGTGCGAATATAGATTCGGATCACTACTTAGTCGCTGTATGCATGCGCTCAAAACTTTCGACAGTTACCACCGCGCGTCGAAGTGACTCAAGACTACGCGAAGCAGTTAGCAGTGGCCCTACCAACGGAAGAGCAGCTTGGCGCAGCTACACTTGAAGATGGCTGGAGGGACATCCGATCCGCCATAGGTAGTACCTCGGCTACAGCACTAGGCTTCGCGACTCCGAAACACAGAAACGACTGGTACGACGGCGAATGTGAACAGTTGAAAAACGAGAAGAATGCAGCATGGGCGAGAATGCTGCAACACCGTACGAGAGCGAATGAGGCACGTTACAAACAGGCGCGGAGCAGGCAGAACTCAGTCTTCCGGATGAAGAAGCGCCAGCAGGAAGAACGAGATCGCGAAGCGATGGAAGAGCTGTACCGCGCTAAGGACACACGAAAGTTCTACGAGAAGCTGAACCGCTCGCGCAGAGGCTTTGTGTCACAAGCCGACATGTGCCGAGATAATCACGGGAATATTCTCACGAGCGAACGTGAGGTGGTCGAGAGGTGGCGGCAGCATTACGATGAGCACCTCAATGGCGACGTTGCAAGTACCGAAGGTGGCGTGGTAACAGATCTAGGAGTATGTGCACAGGACGAAAGACTTCCGGCCCCTGACCTCCAAGAGATTGAGGAGGAGGTTGGCCGGTTGAAAAACAACAAAGCCGCTGGAGCAGATCAACTACCAAGCGAGCTTCTAAAATACGGTGGAGAAGCACTGGTGAGAGCACTACACTGGGTCATTACCAAGATTTGGGAGGAGGAAGTATTACCGGAGGAATGGATGGAAGGTATCGTGTGTCCCATCTACAAAAAGGGCGACAAGTTGGATTGCGGGAACTACCGCGCGATCACACTACTGAGCGCTGCCTACAAGATACTCTCTCAAATTTTATGCCGCCGTCTATCACCGATTGCAAAAGAGTTCGTGGGGCAATATCAGGCTGCATTTATGGGTGAACGCGCTACAACGGACCAGATGTTCGCCATCCGCCAGGTGTTGCAGAAATGCCGCGAATACAACGTGCCCACACATCACTTGTTCATCGATTTCAAATCGGCGTATGATACAATCGATCGAGAACAGCTATGGCAAATTATGCACGATTACGGATTCCCGGATAAACTGATACGGTTGATCAAGGCGACGATGGACGAGTGATGTGCGTAGTTCGAGTATCAGGGACACTCTCGAGTCCCTTCGAATCTCGCAGAGGGTTACGGCAAGGTGATGGTCTTTCGTGCTTGCTGTTCAACATTGCGTTAGAAGGTGTAATAAGGAGAGCGGGGATAAACACGAGTGGGACGATTTTCACGAAGTCCGTTCAGCTGCTTGGTTTCGCCGATGATATTGATATTATTGCTCGTAAATTTGAGACGAGGCGGAAACGTACATCCGACTAAAGAGTGAAGCCAGGCGAATCGGATTAGTCATTAATGTGTCGAAGACAAAGTACATGATGGCAAAGGGCTCCAGGGCGGAATCACCGCCACCCGCCACCCCGAATTCATATCGACGGTGATGAAATCGAGGCGGTTGAAGAATTCGTGTACTTGGGCTCACTGGTGACCGCCGACAACGACACCAGCAGAGAAATTCAGAGGCGCATTATGGCAGGAAATCGTGCCTACTTTGGACTCCGCAAAACTCTACGATCGAATAAAGTTCGCCGTAACACGAAGTTAACCATCTACAAAACGCTGATTAGACCGGTCGTCCTCTATGGGCACGAAACATGGACCCTACGTGCAGAGGACCAACGCGCCCTTGGAGTTTTCGAACGGAAGGTGTTGCGTACCATCTACGGCGGAGTGCAGATGGAAGACGGGACTTGGAGAAGGCGAATGAACCACGAGCTGCATCAGCTGCTAGTCTAGTCAGCTTCCCAGGAAAGCCGTATTCGTCCATGATTTTCCATAGCTCTGCGCGGTCGATACTGTCGTATGCCGCTTTGAAGTCGATGAACAGGTGATGCGTTGGTACCTGGTATTCACGGCTTTTCTGGAGGATTAGCCGTACGGTAAAGATCTGGTCCGTTGTCGACCGGCCGTCGATGAAGCCGGTTTGATAACTTCCCACGAACTCATTCGTTTTCGGTGACAGACGACGCAAGATGATCTGGAATAGCACTTTGTATGCAGCATTCAAAATAGTGATCGCCCTGAAGTTCTCATATTCCAAATGGTCGCCTTTCTTGTGAATGGGGCAGATTACCCCTTCCTTCCACTCCTCCGGTAGCTGTTCGGTTTCCCAGATCCTGACTATCAGCCGATGCAGACAGGTGGCCAACTTTTCTGGGCCCATCTTGATGAGTTCAGCTGCGATACCATCCTTACCAGCTACTTTGTTGGTTTTGAGCTGGTGAATGGCATCCTTAACTTCCCTCAGCGTGGGAGTTGGTTCATTTTCGTCCTCCGCTGCACTGGCGTCGTCGTTTCCTCCACTGCCGTGGGCTCCCGTGCCTCCGTTCTCCACGCCGTTCAGGTGCTGATCGAAGTGCTGCTTCCACCTTTCGATCACCTCACGTCCGTCCGTCAAGAGGCCTCCGTCTTTATCCCTGCATATTTCGGCTCGCGGCACGAAGCCGTTGCGGGATGCGTTGAGCTTGTGATAGAACTTCCATGTTTCTTGGGAACGGCACAGCAGTTCCATTTCTTCACACTCCGCTTCTTCCAGGCGGCGCTTTTTCTCTCGAAAGAGGCGGGTCTGCTGTTTCCGCTTCTGTTTATAACGTTCCACGTTCTGTCGAGTCCCTTGCTGCAGCATTACCGCCCTCGCTGCGTTCTTCTCCTCCAAAACCGTTCTGCACTCTTCGTCGAACCATTCGTTCCGTCGATTCCGTTCCACGTACCCGATGGTGCTCTCGGCTGCGTCGTTGATGGCTGCTTTCACTGTACTCCAGCAGTCCTCTAGAGGGGCCTCATCGAGCTCGCCCTCGTCTGGCAACGCGGCCCCGAGATTCTGCGCGTATGCTGAGGCGACATCCGATTGCTTCAGTCGCTCTAGGTTGTACCGTGGCGGTCGCCGGTACCGTACATTGTTGATGACGGAGAGTTTTGGGCGCAGTGGTCGGAGTCGATGTTGGCGCCACGATAGGTCCTGACGTCGATAATGTCGGAGAAGTGCCGTCCGTCAATCAGAACGTGGTCGATTTGAGATTCCGTCTGCTGTGGTGATCTCCAGGTGTAACGATAAGGGAGGCTGTGTTGGAAAAAAGTGCTACGTATGGCCATATTTGTGGAGGCGGCGAAATCAATGAGACGTAGGCCGTTTTCGTTCGTCTGCTGGTGGGCGCTGAACTGACCAATAGTCGATCTGAATTTCTCCTGCTGGCCTACCTGAGCGTTCAAATCTCCTATGATGATCTTGACGTCGTGGCTTGGGCTCGCGTTCGAGCTGCGCGTAAAATGCGTCCTTGTCATCATCAGTACTTCCGGAGTGTGGGCTGTGCACGTTTATTATGCTGAAGTTGAAGAATCGGCCCTTGATCCTCAACCTGCACATTCTTTCGTCGATCGGCCACCAACCGATCACGCGCCTCTGCATATCACCCATCACGATGAAAGCTGTTCCCAGCTCGCGTGTGTTGCCGCATCTCTAGTAGATGGTATGATTACCTCTAAACGTTCGCACCATGGATCCTGTCCAGCACACCTCCTGCAGCGCTACGATGCCGAACCCGCGGTCCTTCAGTAGATCGGCGAGTATGCGAGTGCTCGCAATGAAGTTCAGAGATTGGCAGTTCCACGTACCGAGTTTCCAATCGCAAGTCCTTTTTGTTCGCTGGGGTCGTTGCCGTTGGTCTCGGTTCGTATTATTCTGTTGTTGATTTTCCGTTACAATGGTTTTTTACGGCTGGCTCGTAGGGCCTGACACCAACCCCCTACTTTCCGGAGGACCATAGTGCACAGTTGAGCTTAGAGTCCTTCCTTGGCACTCGAACGTAGATCAGCCGCCCCTAACATGGGAATCAGACGCTGTTGTGCAAACAAACCCCCCCCCCTTCCCTGTCAGCCTACGACCAAAGCTCCCACCGTGGTTGGTTTCCCGATCTTCCCTAAGGTTGCTCATTGTTTCCGGCCGGTACCGCGAGGAGGTAGGGATAGGAGTTGCTGGGCAGAGGCTAGTGGATCACAATGGGATCTGAATTGCGCAGCATACCCAGCCTTCACCGTGCCAAAACGAATGGAAACATTATGTATAAAGCATCAAAAAATTCAATGTTTAACCCTGCAGCAGTCGCGTCTTTGACTACCTGCAGCGACACCGCGCTCACGCTGTGTACCGCATGCGTGCATTTTTCATGGTGCGTGTACTTAGTACACGACGCGACCGCTCCCGGGTTAATAAGTATCTTGAAGTAGAGGTTGACTAAAAAAAAAACAAAACGTGACATCGATCTCTACTTTTTTTTAATATTTTGGTAAATCTTTGAGGGACATCTTTTTTGAAATATCTAAAATCAAATTAAAAATAACTGCTGTGATAGAATAGCTCGAAAGAACGACCTACTTTAAAAGTTGGCAAAATATTTTAAACAATTATAATATTAGTAAGTACGCAAAACATTATCAAAAAGCATTACTAGAAAGAACAGCTTATTTTTCAAAGAAGGCAAAATTATATAGGGAACAGTATTTGTAATCACGCCTATAGTCGTAAATATGTTACTCCAAAGAACTGCCGTTGTTCACAACTATAATACAAAGCCCAAATTATAGGATAGTTTCCCGGTCTAGACGGCAAATATTGTCGAATACTAAGATCTCTCACTCTAAGATACAAATCTGAACGCCTGTATCGGGCAATAGCAAGGTTGTATTCTAGGGTGGGCGATCTTAGTCTCGAACACTAGGTATAGTGTAACATTATGCTTGTTAATATACAAGTGAACGCAATGACAGCAATGAAAGCTTTTCATTTAATAACTGTGGAAGTGGAAGTGCTAAAAGGACACTAAGTTGAAAAGATGCAGGCCAAGTTACAATGAAAACGCAAATTAGGAAAGAAGACGATGAGAAGAATTTAAGATCATTTTCGGTCGTTTTTTATCATTCGAACTTTCGACTTTTTGACCATTTGTCCTTTCGACCTTTTGTCCTACTTAGTTTTTTATTTCGACCTTTTGACCCTTCGACCTTTTGCCCTACAACCAGTCATTTTAAGGACAAGGTATTTGGAGTACATTGCTCGAAATTTCTAGAGCACCGTTTTTTAGAACCGTTGAACGGATTTGGATGAAAATGCATCACGCTAATTGTTCAGTGGTTGACAACAGCGTGATGCATTCTCACCCAAATCCGTTCAACGGTTCTAAAAAACGGTGCTCTAGAAATTTCGAGCAATGTACTCCAAATACCTTGTCCTTAATGCGTTCCAAGATTTTAAGAGGCTTCAGGGAGTTTCAGTGTAGTTTTTCGGGGCTTCACAGGCATTTATGAGCTTTAGAGCGGTTTCTGGCAGTTACAGGTGCACTTCAAGGCGTTTCACTGAAAGCCTGGCGGGTCTCGGGGAGTTTCAATGAGTAAGGCTTTTCAAGTCGTTTCAGAGGCATGAAATGTATTTTAGGAGACATCATAGGATTCCAGGTGAGCTTAGAAATATTTCAAAACCGTTCCAGGGCATTGCAGCATGTTTTAAGGTGTTTTGAGCCCATCGATGAACTATGTATTCTTATGGGGGGAGGGGGTTAGATGGTGGCCTGACCAAATTATACGCTCCATACAAATTTCAAATATGTTGTATGAACAAAAGTATACAAGGGGGCAGGGGAGTGGTCTGAGTTGGCAAAATAAAAAGTCTACGTAGTTTATAGACCTTTGCAGGCTTTTAGGTGGCTTCAGGGGGGTTTCAAGGAGAGGCATTTCAGAGGATTTCCCGTGGGTTATGTGGGCTTCTAAGACGCTTCAAAGCGCCTCAGAGGCTATTTACGATGACCTATGTATACAAGGCCTCTAGTTACGTTTATAGATTCGATGATCTACACTTAAAGAAATTGAAAAAGATCCCCAAACAGATATTGAGCTCATAACTAGATAAAACGTAGATGAAACCTAATGACCATTAAGCAAAAGCAGTGGTATATTCAATCATGTGTCCTGGTTTAAACCGGATGCCCAATAGAATACTAGCAAGGCAAACCGAGCTATATTAACAAATATTTTGAAGGATTGCCAAGCATCATTTACCAGAAAATTTATTGATTGATTCAGCTCAATATGAGTTTTCATTGTTTGCCATTGTCGCCAAACTGCAGAGAAGCACCCAAATCTACTGTCTGGGTGAAAGTTTTACGACCAAATCGTGCGTCTGACAGTTGCAGACAGATGGCGACGACGGACCAGTTTAACCCAGTCGAGGAGGCATCATAAAACAAGTTTTTCATTTACTGTACCAGATCCAACCGCCGCCGCCGCCATAGCCATCCGAAGCGAAGTCTGTCATGTCGTCGTTGTCGTCGGTCCTAAACCTCGAGCAAATATTGGCTGAAACGTGAGGTTTACTCAGAACCAGCAAACTGCTGTTGACCCAGCTGTTTTCCACTGGATGGTCGTAGCGCTGACGATCAATATTTCCGTCATTCCGGCCCTACCACTGAAATTGTAGCGAAACAAAGGGGAAATGCGAAATTTGCATAAACAACCAACAATTAGTATCCCATGAACAAAACGTCATCCACTGACTGGTTGCCACTACTGCACTGCAATTATTCGTTCCGACTGAGTGGAAAAGCTTCTCTTGCTTAGCATTCGTAATTGCCTGCCGTTTAAGGCGAACGCATCTATACTGTGTAGATGCGTGGCTCGTTACGGTTAACCATAAAGTCACAGTCAGGACATGACTGCAATTGTTGGGAAATTTATGAAACTGCTAGTACTTAACACCGAGTCATTGTTGCCATCCTACGGGTTATCCAAGCCTTGCGTACTATAACCTCTTTAATGCTTCCGGATTTCCCTTTGACCCTTATTTCATCGTACCCTAATCCCTGAGCTTCAGGGAACTGGTCCATCGATTTAGCTCGTATGTGCCGAGCACGCATTGCGTAAAATTTTCATGTCATCACTCTCTTCACGCAGAACCATTCCTGGTGAGGCAGTAAGTTAATAAATTTTCCATACTTTACAACCAAATTGTAGGCCACAAGCCACACTCACAGTCGTATCCCATCCGCGAATGCTGAAAAAGGAAATCTCGAATGTTAGGACATAGGGCTTTCTTTTTTTCCTGATAGAACACTAACGTCGTACCACCCCGTACACTCCATACATAATTAATGAAATCCCGAAACATTCGGGATTTTCGGCCAAAGTGTAAGTGCTTGGGCTCAGGGGAGAATTCCAAACAGATTGCCGAAGGGAACGAGAAAGCTCCAAATGACGGCGGGTGGTGGCGGTAGCATGGAGAGAATGAGCAAATAAAACCGAAATTAAGATTGTTATCTGAGCAAATAAGGCTTGCCCCCACGATAAAAGTGTCGGAAGGTCGGCAAAGTTTCAAGGTAAATATTCAAGGGGCAAACGGCTCAAGTTTCGCTACATGGATGAAGGGTAGTGGAGCGATCATTTTCTGTTCCAATGGGAAGCAACTAGTTCACTCTTTGGAGGCTATTATTTTGAAAACATTGCTAAACTGTAAATTTGATGTGCCCGAAAAAAAATTGGATCAGAAATAAGGAAATAACAAAAGAAGCATTAAAATGTGCGAAAAACAATCCATATTATTTCTAAATTAATAGGGTCTATCTGTTGTACTTTTCTAAATAAAATGCAAACCGAAAAAAATCTTGTTCAAAACATTTTATGAACTCCGAAGTTGGTGTTTGGTAACGGTTTTTGATATTGTTTTTGGGAGCTTTATGTATGGTAAAATAAACAATGTGGGTGGGACAACGTTGTATGGGAAAATTTGAAATTTATCAGATTCAATCAGATCGATTTTTTTTATGCCCTTTGAGATCCCAAACAACTGTGAAAAATTTGGACATGATTGCTTTAGCCTACATTTTGCTCATCGCAATTTAAATTTGAATGGGATTTTACATGAAAAAAAAACATCCTTTTTCGTATTTTTCGTTGAAGTTGCTGAAAATTGTCCTGTACGATATAACCGCTCACATAAAAATATAGCCTAGGGTGTGTCTAAAAACTTTGTTAGTAAAGCGATCTGATGCATGTGGAAAAAGATATACTCTTTACAATTCTGATCAAATTGAGTTTTTTCTTTATTATTGATGTTATTCCTTTACATGGTCAATGTTAAGCACTCTCTCAGACGACCAGTAGGTAATAACTTTTGTCACAAGACTCGGATCGCATTGCGGTCCTCTGAAAAGTTTTTCAGGACATCTGAGGCTTTACTTTCCCATAATTGGTTACGTACTATTAGAATAATTTTATTCTTTTATAAAGAAAATGCAAAAAAGTAAGTTTTTCCACTAGTACCGACTTTTTGATCCATATTAGCAGAATACCTTCTTCGAATGGGTGTAATCAGTTATATACTTTTATTGGATTGCTGAGGTAATTTGGCGTCAATTTCACTAAAAAAAAGTTTGTTCTACGATGCATAGTTTTTGAAATATGATTTTTTTAAATTTGGGGTGTTTTAGAAAATTTTGGAAAATCGTGTAATTTCATCTAACGTTTTCCGGGAAAATAATCCTCTATGATTTTTTTTTGAATTCCATATATGATCATATCCACGACCTCTAGCTCTGGTAAAATTTTCATTGAAATCGGAGACCCTTCGGCCCAAACCTGTTCGGTAATAAAAAAAATCCCCAGTAGTGGATAACTTACACTGAGGAAGATTACAAGTGGTAGTCGAAATACGCGTATCTGTCAAAGGATAAGCAAAATAGGGCGGAATTAAAAGGTGCATAACTGATAACATTCATTCGAATAAGTTTTCCCATACAAATTTCAATCGCGATGCGCAAAGTGTAGGCATAACTGATCGCGCTCAATTTTTCTACAGTCGCTTAAAATCCGAAATGGAACCAAGAATACCTTGATCTGAAAAAAACGACCTCTATTACCCACGCTTATACTTATACAGCCATTCCGTGAGAAATGAATTGACTCAAAAATAAAAGTGCTCCGATATTGCTCAAATACGGTAGGAATGATCTTTTCCAAAAATAATTCGCCTTTGGGAAGGCCATTTTGAAAATATGATAGAAACAAACGTCATTTCTCATATTTTTATTATTTTCAAACCGTCATAACATTAACTAGTTGACCGATTTGCTATACTTTTTCAAGAAAAAAAAAATATTAATTCCAGATTTTGTTAACAATTTCGTGAAAAAAATGGTAAGCTATAATATGCAAAAATGGTCCAAATATTAGTTTTTTTTTATAATTTTCACAATGTTGGATCATGACGACCTATGTCTTATTTTTTTACGAAAACTTAACTATTTTTACATAACATATCAAAAAACTGAAAATGTTCTTCAAGCCGTTTCACAATACTTCAAATTTTCAAAAAATAAGTACCTAACTATTTTTTTTTTTTAATTTCAAGTATTATGCTCAAACTCGTATGGAATAACCATACGTCTCCATTACTGATAGAAGCCGTTTATTTACTTTAAAATTTATTTTAAATTTATTGTTGTGTATGTTGTACACACCAAATTTTTTGAAACGCTTTCAGCACAAAAAAAATCAGCAAAATAATTGCTGAATTTCAGCAAAACTTTTGCTGAATTTCAGCACAACGTTGCTGATCAACTGTCAAAATTGCTGGATGGTTCAGCAAGTTGAAAAATAATTGCTGATATCAGCAAAGTTTGCTGAATACCAGTAAACAAAATTTGCAGTGTATACTAGCGTGGGACACAAAAAGATATTTTACTCCTGTACACTTTTTGAGTTCCATTTTGGTACAAAAATCGCCACAGGTTGCCCCTTAACCCCTAAAAATAAATCGATGAATGATTTTTGTTGGAAATTTTACGAGGAACCAACCCTCCGAAGACCTCAAAGCGATCTAAGGTATGTGGAAAAAGTTATTGACTGAAAACCGAATGGCACGCAAACGCTGTTTAACATGTAAGGAATAACAATAAATAATAAAATCTCGTTATTTCATCGATCGCGTGAGGCCTAATAACTTTTTCCACGAACGTCGCATCGGTTTGCTGTCTTCGGAGGACTGATTCATAGTGAAGTTTTCTACAGAAATCATTCGTCGGCTTATTTTTAGGAATCTAGGGGAGACTCCTAGCGATTTTACTTTGCAGGAGTAAAATTTCCCCATAGTAAATCGTATGAAAAACTAAGAATGGCGGGCGCTAAAATATAGTTTTTCTGATCGACCTGAAATTTTGCACAGGACCAAAGTGGAACCCAAAAAGTATACAGGAGCTTGAGTTTTTCCATTTTTTGTATTTTCCCATAGAAACCGTGTACCAGGCTAGTGTATACTGCCATGAGCTATTGGGATAACTTCAGTTAGTAAAAGATACCAGCGAATGCGCCTGCTGCAGAGTGATAATCCTCCATGAATTCCATGAGTTCCTTCTGAATTCCTCCATAAATTCCTTCTGATTTTCCTACTGAAGCTTCTTCTCAAATTCCTCGTAATGTTCTTTCTGCAATTCCTGCAAGAGTACCATCAGAGATTCATTTAAAGGTTTTTTTTTCTAAAATATATTTAGATGTTCCTTCGAGGGATCCCCAGGAGTTCCTACTGAAATTACTCCAGCAGTTCCTTCTGGTTTTCCTCCAGGAATTAATTTTGGCAAATCATTTCTTCTTAGAATCGTCCATAAGTTACTTCAACCCTTTAGCACGCACGTTGCTGAAAAAAGTACAACACTACCAAAAAATCTCTCTCGTCGTATACAGCGCGAGCGCGATGCAGTTTCGGTTGTTTGATGACGCGCGTCCTGAAAGATTAAGGAATTTATTTTAAAGAATCCCTGTAGCAGTTCCTTCTGGAAACTTCTTCAAAGTTGCTTGTGTGATTTTTCGTTGAGCCTTTCTTGGATTCCTCCAGAGTGTATTCCAGAAGGAACTTCTGGAGGTATACCGGAAGATATCACGGTTGAAATTCCCAGAAGGAGGAATTTTAAAAGAACTGTTTAATAAATCCCAAAACCAACTCCTGGTCAATGTTGGAAAATCTCGGAGGAATCCCAGAAGCAGAAATGCCAGATATACAGATTTTTCTGTATAATACAGATTTTTGACCTTCTATACAGACAAGATACAGAGTACACAAAAATACAGATTTTTGATTTGTTATACAGATTTCTCCGGAAAGCATAAAATTTGAAACTATTTTTTTAATTTAATGAAAACTTTAAAAATGTCTGCATAAACTTTAAAGAATTTGTGAAATGTTTAAGAATAATAAATACCTGCAAAAATTAAAAACCGTCAAGAAATAGTACATTTGTTTTATTTTCAATTAAAATTTAGGACTCTCGGTGTCTGCTATACTTTCAAATACGGCGATACAGGAAAATCTGTATTGATACAGATTTTTGATAAAAATAATTTGGCATCTCTGCCCAGAAGGAACACCAGGTGGTATCCGTAAAGGAACTCCTGACGGAATACTCGAAGGAGATTCTGGAGAAATCCCAGATAGACTCGAAGAAACTCTTTGAGGGATCTCAGAAAGAACTCCTTGAGGAAGAAACTTTTGAAGTATTCCCAGAAGGAACTGCTTGAAGAATTTTCAAAAAAGGAAATCCCAAAATGAATTTCTTGACTAATCCAAGAAGAAACTTCTTGAGGATTCTCAGAAATAATACCTGGAGGATCATCAAGAGAAACTGCTGGAATAATTTCAGTAGGAACTACTGGGGTCCCTCAAAGGAGCTCCTGAATGAATCTCAGAAAGAACTCTAGAAGAATTTTTTTTGAAGAAACTACCGTAGGAAAATCAGAAGGCAATTATAGAGGAACTCAGACTAAAACATGAGATTTTCTTTCTTTGCTAACTGTCAATGTTGCATTTGTATATCGTGTGGCAGGCACGATGAAACTCTATGACCGAATTCAGGTATTCCTGCTGAGATTTTGTCAGAAATTTCTGTTCAAGCAGTACTGTCAGAATTCCTCCAGGAATTTCTCCGAAGTATCACCCAGGGGTTCTACATGGGATTCTTCCTGGAATTCGTCTTGGTGTTTTTCTATGAATTGCTCATGGAATTCCTTCAAGAATTCATCCAGAAATTTCTTTTGAGGTATGTCCAAAAATTCTTCTGGGATAACATCTAGGGATTCTTGCAGAGAGTTGTGTATAGACTCTACCATAAAATTTCCCAAGGTTTCCCTATAATATATTATAGAAATTCTTCAATGGGTTTCTTTACAAATTCCCCTACAGATTTATCCAGGGGTTGCTGCAGGAATACCTTCTGTAAGAATTTTTCTTGGTATTCCTCTAGAGATTCCGCAGTTATTCTCCAAGAATTCCTTTAGGAATTCCGCTTTGTATTCTTCCAGGAATTCAGTTTAAAATACATGCAGAAATTTATCTCGGGGTTTCTCTAGGAATTCTTTCTGGGATTGCTCCAAGGATACCTCCTATGATTCCTTCAGGAATTCTTCTAGGTATTCCTCTAAGAACTTCTGCAATTAATCCTTTAGAAATTCGTGCTAAAATTCTTCCAGAAAATTCTCCTGTGATTCTTCCAGAAATTTCTTTGGCGATTCCTCTAGACCTAGAGATTTCTCTATGGGCTCCTCCAAGAATTCTTTCAAACAATTTATCCAAGGGTTTCTACAGAAATTACTTCAAAAAATCTAGCTAGGATTCCACAAGAAACTCTCCCAGGAATTCTTCAAGGGTAGGGTCTAGGAATTTTCCAGGGATTCCAGCATGGTTCCCAACATGAATTTATTTATTTTTATTCTTGCAGGAAGTCCTCTACTTCTAAATGAATCACTTTGGCAATGAATCTAGATTCTTTATTAATTTCCTAGAAAAGTTTCTGTTGTTTTCTCCAGGGATTGCTTCTTCAGGAAAGATTATAGATCCAGGGAGGGATTATTCCTAAAATCCTCCGGGAGTTCCGCTTGGAATCCCTCAAAAGTGTTTTTATAATTCCACTTTTTGTTAGATTCAGAAGTGGCGGTTATAGAGTTACTTGGTTAATTTCAACCCGGATTTCTCTGAATTTCCTAGACATAAATTGTCGCAGATCTAAATATACCATGTATGTGACAAACGAAAGCTTCAAGGCAGTGTTATCAGCATAATATGGTCAGACACGGTCACTTCTTGAACGTCTTTTACATTAGCAACACACTCTCAATGTGCACAATTCGAGAGTTCAATATTTTGATGTCAATAACGGCGCCGGCCACGTCCTTACGGTCATCGGGAAAGGGGAAGGAATGTTAGTTCGACATCCGTTGTTACTATTTAGAAACCGTGGAATCCACAGCATCCCTAAAGTTGTCTCGGGAAGGAGTGTTTGTTAGCAGGGTAGGGTAAGGTGTGGATCTTGGAGCCACCTTTGGTAGGTGATATGATCCACTAGTTATATGGAAATACACGCCGCGGTTTTCATCTCGATTATGATTTATTTGGTCGCGATAGTAAGGGTAATGCACATACGCCAACGATCGTTTTATATTAAACGCGTCACTGCATTGATTGTTTACACAACCGTGAAAATCGACTATCCCACGAAAGTTGTCGCGCGCTTCTGATTTCGCATTCAATATTCGCGTCCTCATCTCCCTACCGAGAAACCCGACCGACTCACGGAAATAGTCGCGCGTTTCCCACAGTATTGAACTTAGAGTATACGGAGAATAAACTTTCAAGCTAGATAGTTTTTTTTTCGAATTATGTATTTTACTAAGAAAAGTCCCATGTGTTACCTGTGATCGACAGCCGTTGAGGTAATTAAGCCAATTATTTTAAATTTGCTCAGTGCTGTGAACTGCAATCACTTTCTTCTAACATTTTTATCGCTTCAATATTCAACCCGAGCTACAAGATTAATTTGCAGATATTATAGACTCCAGTCCTCATGAAAACGTATTGGCGTATGTAAAGAAAAAAAAACTCGGAATGATCTCACCCAGTTTCATGTCGTCGGAAGGCCACAACCACTCCTTGACTCCATCAATTTGCTACCAAGTGTGCATCCATTTGTATCACTTCACGAGGAAGAACAATGTGCTCCTGCCCCAAACACGCATTATTTGTCACTTTTTCCTTCGAACAGTCTTGAAAAACGCGTTCGTTATTTAGATGCATTGAGTGGTTGATTTTCAGGTTAAGAACAACGTTAGAATAAGAAGTAAATAAGTTTTCCTTATTGCGGTATGCTGTCGGATCTAAAAAGGTGAACTGGCCTAAGGCGTATGAACGTTGATATCACAGATGAATGGGCGTCATGGGTAGTTACACCATGTACCTGCCTATACTATGTGATTCATTACATTTGTCAAACTTTCCCATTTCATCTAGTTCATCCTGCGATAATATCGAATATTGTACACGTGAACTCTGACAGCAAGAATTTGTTCGAGGAAAAGACAACTTTCGTCATTCCTTGAGAGCTGTTTCTCCACCCCCAAAGTCTTAAACGTGACGATTGCGTAGACACGTCAACTTTCCGACCACAAAAAGGAAACTTTTAATCTCATTCATACAATTTCTGCGCGTATCAAACCGCTTTGGGAAACGGCAGCCTATACCCTTTTTCCGCTTTAAGAGTCCGTTTTTTCTTCTTTGTAACCCTTGTCCCTTGGTGGTGTGTTTAGGATCCGCATCCAGGGAGAAAATTTCACTTTTGAAACAATTTTTTCAGCCGCCACAAGTGGATCCCGGCGTTGTCCTTCCACATTGCGCGTCGGTCATTAATCCGATTACAATGGCTAAGAAGAAATGCTTCTGTAATTTGGAGGTTCTTTGCTTCTCAAGTGAGCTCACAAACTGCGCGTTGAATGATGCACATCGCTCACGTTCTTTCTTGTTTTTCCAAGAAAGACGCGGAATACTATGTCACCATCAGCCGCCAACCAACCAGCAATCATTCGCAGACAATGGCAGTCAAAATCGCGTACGGAATAAATTATGTTAATGGATCATCAAATCCTACCCGCCAGTCAACCCACTCCGCAGCAACCACCACATAAATGCTCAAGGCTGTGTGGATTACGTTTTCGGCATAAAACATTACAATCAGTCAGGCAGCCAGCGAGCGAGCGCCACCATTCACATTTGCCGCATTTTCGGTTTTTCCTTCCAAAGAATTGACCAACCCACGGGGCGTCAACGCAAGGCACCCGACCAATGCCAAGAGCTGTTTTATATCTTCTTTTTTTTTCTTTGTGAGGATTTTTTTGTTTCGTGGGAAGCAAACTTTCATAAGAAACGAATAAAATAATTACCCAACATCTGTTAGTAGGCGGACGATAGCTGGTAGAAGATAACTAAGCTGCTACTGCTGCTTAGTGTTTTGGCATGTGAGAATTATTCCCATAAAAAGCTGATGGATAATTGGCCAGAATTGTTATTCGTGTTAGGTACTTAGCAGTATGCATGCCTTGAATAACTGATTTTGATATTTGATGAGCCATTTGAAAGGAGGATGGCGCCCTCTGACGTTTTGGCGTGGTCGTTTTCTCCACTATCTTGGTTCTCCCTGATAGCTGTCTTCGAGCTGTTGAGATACCCATCGAAATGCTTCTTCCACCTTTCAACCATCATGCAGAAGACGAGTGAAATTCCCATATTAAGAGATGCTATGAACTTCTGTTTGAACTTTCGTGTTTCTTGAGAACAACACAGAAATTTCATTTTCTTGCACACTGCTTCTTCTAGGCGCTTCTTTATTCCGAAAGAGACGGATCTGCTACTAAAGCTTGATTTCGATTTAAAAGACGCTACACCGTCTTCAACCAGAGGTTGCACAAACTGAACAATCATTAACATTAGGCAACGGACAACACGGAACACCCAGTGGACCAGTGAAAATTTTTTCGTTTGACGAAAAGTTTCCTCCGACTGGAGCGGGAATCGAACCCTCACTCCGTGGCACTCACAATACGCCTAAACGACTGACGCCGCTAACCGCACGGCCATGAAGCCCACTTTGTTCTAGGATCTGCTGGGTTCAATGGTGGAGCATGTCTACTAGCCTGGTACACGGTTTATATGGGAAAATATAAAAAATGGAAAAACTTCAACTCCTGTATACTTTTTGAGTTCCATTTTAGTCCCATATCAACTGTGCAAAATTTCAGATCAATCGAAGAAATTATATTTTAGCGCCCGCCATTCTTAGTTTTTCATATGATTTACTATGGAGAATATTTACTTCTTCAAAGAAAAATCGCTTGAGGTCACCTACTGATCCCTAAAAATAAGTCGTTGAATGATTTCTGTAGACAACTTCATAAGGAATCAGACCTCCGAAGACCGCAAAGCGATGCGACATTCGGGGAAAAAGTTATTAAGCCTTATCCGATCGATAAAATGATGAGATTTTATTATTTATTGTTATTCCTTACATGTTAAACAGCGTTGGCATGCCATTCGGTTTCCAGTCAATAACTTTTTCCACATATCTTAGATCGCTTTGTTGTCTTCAGAGGGTTTATTCCTCGTAAAATTTCCAACAGAAATCATTCATCGATTTATTTTTAGGGGTTAAGGGGCAACCTGTGCCGATTTTTCTTTGAAAAAGTGATTTTCACATTAGTAAATCGTATGAAAACTTTGAACGGCTGGCGCTAAAATATAGTTCCTCCGATCGGGCTAAAATTTTGCACAGTTGATATGGGGCCAAAATGGAACTCAAAAAGTGTACAGGAGTAAAATGTATTTTTGTTATTATTATTATTAATATTTATTAAAGACACTTTACCACTTATGTGGCATTCGTGTCTGAAAGTATTTTTGTGTCCCAAGCTAATGTCTACATGCAGTGTATTGAGCCCTTCTCTTCTATTTTCAGCTCATCTCTTTCACCAATTTATTTTACCTACTGAATCTGCTTTCAGCTGCCTCATTGAGTTCTGCTTTCACCATACTTAAGCAGTTTTCTTCATTAGTCACAGATCTTCTATTTTTTGCCTTCATTTTTTTTGTTTTATACCTTCTGTATTCGGTGTTCTGTCTTCTTTCAACTGCTTCCTGTCATCTATACCTTTAGAACTCCTTGTTTTATTTACTACACTTGAAATAAAGCTTTACACATGTCATCAATCTTTGATCGCGTATGGATTCACCCCATCATAATCTGCACATCAAACCCCACCAAATCCCAGACCCATAAAAATGAACGCACATTCTGCATCCACACAAAGGAGACCATCCTTCATCCGGTCAACATAAGGGCTCGAAGCCGGGCCATCACCGCACTTAAACGTTGAACGTGCCTCCCAGAAACCGCAGTAGGTATAATCCTGGCTGTGTTCCGGCGGCACACAATCCCATCAGGCACATGGTACTTCCGACCGGCATCGCCTCTTTCCGTAAATCTTCAACGTGAAGGCCGACAAAGGGACCCTCAAAATGCATTTATTAATCATGTTTATATTACTACAGGAAGGGTTAATCTGCCCGACAATACAAAGTTTGTCTGGTAGCCGTGAAGGTGGAAACTAGTTACGATGACTGGCGGCCGCGTATCATTATGGGATGTTACGCGTCCTTTGTATGCTGAGCCTGAGCACCGAAATATAACAAGCTGGAAACATTTGTAAATCATTATTATCGAATTTTCACTTTTAATGTTCGCGTTAAAGTTATAATACCCTACTCCAAAACCATTCAAAAATACACTGGAACCTCTTTTTATGTTTTAGGCAAACTGAGTTCGCGAGAACAGGTCTTGCTCCTGGGCGCCAGACACCTCGACACAGAGAAAAATTTCTACTCAGTGGCTGAGTTGGTTTTACTCAGAAATCAAACCTTTGTTTTCTTACTCAGTTTCCGTTAAAAGTGGGACAACCCATTGGCAATGGGTTGTCCCACTTTTAGCCGAAACTGAGTAAGAAAACAAAGGATTTTTCGATTTCTGAGTAAGGCCAACTCAGTCATTGAGTAGTATTTTTTCTCGGTGGATGAGATATGTATCAATATTTTGAAAGTGTATACAGTACTGGACAGAATAGGGAAGGCTGTGACCGGTTTTTATACAGAATTTGCAGGTTTGGTACTACTACTTACTACGGGTCTCCAATTAAGAACACTAAGTCAGGGGTTCTCAAACTTTTCTAGACTGCGACCCACTTTGGATTGTAATAGAATTTGGCGACCCAAAAGCAAGTTTTTCCACAAAAAAAAGTTATTTTAGAAAATTGGGACTAATTACATTTTATCGCTTTGGTTGTGAGATAAGCTTATTTGAGTTAAAAGTGACCATTTCAAGGTTGCGAAAAGCTTGTGTTACGTAACATTAACTTCATGGTATTTTAAGTTTTTTTTAATATACAGCGTTCGTTTCTGATAATAATGAAAATGTGGTTAAAATACCCAAGAAATATGCTTTTGTAAACCATGTGCCTTAAGACATTGAGATAAGTTGGTACGCTTCTAATAAAAAAATGAACCTTTTCGGCTCCATGTAGTACTACAGAACTCCACAGATTTTTGTGAATTTGGCACACGTTCAAGGATACAGAAAATATAAAATTTCAACAAAGACTTCGAAGATATGATGGCTATTAAATGCTTCTGCAGAACTTTAAGAGTTTTCTTTCGATTTCAGCTATTTTTATAGGTAAGCTTTACCGAAGCCTTTAAAAATATACATATGTCTACCGAAACAAGACATAATCAAGAGTTCGATGGTTTGTTTTCGAAATTCAGTAATTTCCCGCCTGATTTTTGATATCCCGACTTTTTGTAATTCTAACTTCTCAACTTTGCAATAAAAAACTACTCTTAAACAGGGATGGCAAAAATACTTTTTTCTCTTTTCCGTTCATCGATACCGACAGTAAAATAAAAACAAAACAATGGCAGCACCAATACCATCAGCAGCCACGCCGTCGGCAGTCAAGCTGGCGCTTGATAGTTTTCGCTTCCCCACAAAAATATTTATGAGCAGTCAAGCCGGAGCGGGTTATTGCGAAAAACGTCAAATATGTTCAACTGCTAATAACTCACTTGTTTTACTGAATAATTTGAATCTGCTTGCACAAATAGCTAGAGCACACTCCTAGCTTTGTGATGCATATAAAGAAGTTTGTCTAGAAGCGGTTTGAAACGCAGAAAAATGCGAAAATGGGAGAGACAGAAATTTCTGTCGTCGTTGTGCTCGAGTACTGGCGCTCTCGCGCTTGGAAACCGTTTCGAGGAAGAAGGCTGCTAGAAAAAAAATGTTATGACATTTATTTTTTCGAACAGTTTGAGTTTGGCTAGGCCTGTGATGTTCGTGTGGAAAAATGTCAAATGTACAGCCGGTAACCGTTTTTCCAGTACATTTCTCATCCCTGCTCTTAAATGTAAACTGCAAGCACCAATCTAGCTTGAACTTATCCTTCAAGAACAGAAAATTTGGAGAATTTTTAAACATTACCAGAATTTTAGACCTTCTTATAATGAATTTCATCGATAAAAACCTTATTTCTAGAATAGGAACCTTATTTCTAGATAATTTCCTTTCGATTCTTAAAGAGAGTTTTTTGTTAATTTATTCCACTCAAGTTAAGGAAGTTACGGAAGATATTTATTACAATAACGCCTAAACCTTCGCGACCTACTAAAAATCAGTCCGTGACCCACCAGTGGGTCGCGACCTATAGTTTGAGAAACGCTGCACTAAGTTGAAGCACACACTAAGGCAAGCCAAGTCTCAGTGGGGACGTAGGTCCATAAAAAGCAGAAGAAGACTTCCACTTTCTTACTTGTAATTTGGGTTATTCAATACAGCCGGGAAGAGTTCATCATATTGTTTTTCTTCTCATTTAAGAGAGCGAGCAAAGGCGCTCAAGCCTAGGCTTGCAAGCCTGGACATAAGGCTTAAATTCCTATTTTCCATCCCAGGATTAAGAATTTCAATGGAATGACATTAAAATTCTTATCCACGTTACTCCAAATGTTTTTGCTTGACATCTATAATACATACTATATGGAGCCGCTGACGAGATATCACCGTTCTATGGTTTTGTTTAATTGTATTCAATAATACTGCATAGTAGGCCTGGCCGCTTCAATACTTGTAACGCATCTTTAATGCTTTGCAAGTATTGATAATGATACAGTAGTCGGTTTTATCATTTTCCATTATTCTTCCAAGTATTTATCCAGTATTCTTTTTTCTGCTGGGCGTATGGAGTGGGACAAGGGCGACCTTCTGGAGCCTTCTTGAAACCCACTGAAACCCCCTGAGATGCCATGAGACCCCCTTGAAACGCCCCTGAGATCTTTTGGATTTCCCCTGAAACCTCCTGAGATCACCATTTAGCTCTGCTTAAAACTCTCTGGAGCCTTCTGGATCCCCTGAAACGTCCCTGAGACCCTCTCAAATACCTCTAAGATGACCTGGTGTCCCCCTGAAACCACTTTGGAACTTTCTGAACGCGTTTGGAACTTTCTGAACGCGTTTGAGTGGTCCTTGCCACTTCCTTTGTCCTCAGAAGACAGGCAGGGTCGACACCACGCCTGCTTCGAACTGCACAGCAAGTATCAAGAACTGATACCTACTGCGTGCACAAACTTTGACCTTCCAGCAAAATCAGCTAGTACACACAAAGACGTGTCAACATGGGGCCTCCACCTGTCTCAACCTTGCTGGGGCCTTTTTTCCAACCGCGACCTCAGATACAACCCATTAGCCCAACGCCAAGACAGCAACGCTTCCAGGATGTTTTTACCTTGCCACTTAATCCCTATAAATGTCGATATCTACCGCTGGGCATCGGTATGACTCACGTAGCCGACAACGAACCCTTGGACCACTAATAGAATAGGTCGCCCCCGAGATCCTCAGGAAATCCCCTGGAACTCTCTGAAATCCCTTCAAGTGCCCTGTGGCCCCTTCGAATTCCCCTAAGACTCCCTAAAATGCCCTCGAGGCCCCTTGAAATGCCTCTTGGACCCACTGGAACTCCCTGAAACCCCTTCAAGCGTTCCTCAGGCCCCTCAGCTTCCTAGAACTCCCTGAAACACCATGGGGCCTTTTTGAGATACCCTTGATATCTCTTGGTACCACCTCGAAACCAACTGACTCCCTGAAACACTCCTGAAACCCCCTGGGGCCCCCTGAAACGGCCCTGAGATCCTCTGTAGCACTCTCGAAACCCCCTGAAACCCTTTCAAGTGCCTCTGAGACCATCTTTTAACCCATGGAACCCCCGTGAAACGCCCCTGAGTTTTTGAGACCTCCTGGTACATTCCAAAACAGAGCTGCCCAACGTACGGCTCGTGGACCGCATCTGGCCCGCGAGGGCATAAAGGGTGATACGGTCAAAATACACCATACGGTCGTACACCAAAACAGCTGAGTTTTGGACCAGTAATGGTACACTATATGTAGCTTATACCATAAAATTTTCATCAAAATCGGTTTAGTATGTGCGGAGATATTGTGAATCCTGAAAACTGCAATTTTAAAATGTTGTACAAGGAGGATTAAAAAATAAGAACACATTTTTACTCTTTTATTTATAGAGCCAGAAATACTGAGCCAATTTCAAAGAATTTTTTTCTGTATGTAAAGTATACATATCAAAATGTTGTGTAAAAATTTTTTTTTTGAATCACAGATGTGAAGTAAAATTATATTTTATAAATTTGTATTTTGTACAAGTCATGTAAACTTTAGTTTAGTCATGTCAACTTAGTGTAATGATGGTTTACATGATATATCATTTAAATTTATGTTATATGTCATGTAAACTCACAGAGTCATGCTGAATTACATGACATATAATGGAAATTTACATGATATTTTATTACTTTTACATGATATGTCATGTAAACTTCTATGATATCCCACGCTTCAATCATGTGCATCATACGTAACAGAATATTACACCCTTTTTTCAATCTGTGTACACCGACGAAGAGAAACTTTCAGAGAGGCACACACAGCTCTTTTCCCACTTGCTTCAGAAGTATGTTAGCCAATGAAGGCTTAGCTACCGCTTTGGATTGAAAAGTGTGTCGGTCAAAAAGGAACACATTGTGCTTCGTTCGGGGGGAAAACGCTACACATTTCAAGCACTGTCACCCACTGTTGCCATAGTTACCGTCATTATTACATTATTACATACTTATTAATTTATTTATTTATTCAGTTTCGTCAAACAACGTAGACTAGTACATATACATAAAGTTTTTGTTTCATTTCTTAAAGCTATAGTACATATTGTTAATAAAATACATATAAGATATGGAGCATTTATCTATTTTCTATGGTGCAATTTGAATTTTGTATGGAGAAATTTAATTTTTGTATGGAACAATATTCAATTTACAATGGGTACAATTTTAATTTTATATGGAGCTTTTGCATTATTTTATGGAGCATTTGTATTTTATTATGGAGCATTTTCGTATTAGTTATTGGTACAAAATTGCATTTCTAATGAGAAAATGTTAAGTTTTATCGGTACATTTTCTATAAAGTATGGAACGATTTCAATTACTTATGGGTAACATTGCACATTTTCATGGAACATGCGTTCATTCTTTATGCAGCGCTTCTTGATTTCCTATGGAGCATTTGCAATATGTAATGGTCGCAATAACCTTTTGCCTATATGAAAAAGTTCCATGACCACATTTGCTGATTTTTTTCAGGGGTGTCATTCGGGCAGGCCCGTGCACAGAAAAGGCGACAAGGGAGATTTTTCTTAATTTTGGCAAAGGGCGGAGGGGCACTAAGTGCATAGAACATCGGCAATTGGAGGGGTTTAACCCTCAAAACCTCTCTCTTGTGCACGGGCTTGCTTTCGGGGTAATGGAATTCCGGGAAATGTCATAAAATAACAAAAAATCTGTTTAAGTAACATTTTTTCAATGACATACTTCTATGCTACGAGAGAGAATCATGGCTAATCAACCTGAATCAACCTCATATGCAGTTCATCCTGCTGGTGTCTACACAATGAGAATGGACGAAAAAATTATATTAGTGAAAGTGCTAAAAAGTGTTACTTTCAGCCAAGCCCGTGTGCAAGGGGAGGGTTTGGGGGTTGAACCCTTTCAATTGCCGATGTTCTATACACTACCCGGATAAAAAATACAGTAGAAAAACCGAACGTTGTATTGTAACAGTAAATAGTACTGAACCATATTTTTACAATAGACACCACTGCAAAAATAAAAATACAAAAACAATAAGATGTAATGTAGACACCATACAGTGAATTGTAAATAAGATTGTTACAATATATTGTACGGGTTGTTAAGTATCGTAACAATACAAAAAAATATTTTTCTCCATATATATATTTTTGCAAAACCATACATTTTGTTGTTAATGAATTGTTCTAAATACTGATACGTGGGTTTTAATACACCGTATATTGTATGTTACATGTATGGTTTTCAACAATAAATTGTACCGTAAATATATTGTTTTTAATTGTAATTTCACTACTGGCTATACATTTAATAAAATGGTTTTGGAATGGTTCTCTTTTGTTATGTTGTATTGTTTTACATCACATAAACGATATAATTTTATATTATCATGCCATTTTCCTCCTGTTAATGGTATCTTAGGCTTTCTAGCCTTATTAGAATGCGCTTCAGGAATTCTCCATTGCGTCTTGGGCAACCATTCATTTATAGGATCGCCCACGCCTTAGTCTGAGTAGTCTCTCATTACATTAACAGTTGAAGCTTAGGTTCCCATGCCCCACCAACCAGATAACCGAGTTTTGCAAACTAAGCATTGTTTGTGGCAACCCTTTGAGCGGTATGATGGTACTATGCCGAGCGCGCTAAGTGTTATTAGACCTCTAATGTAGTTGCATGAAGTGGGTGACGAGGTACATACGTATCATTACAGCGTGCTTAACCGTTATTGCAATATTGAGGCTCCAGTTTGACTTAAGTTTGAAATACATAACAACCCGGGTAGACGAGAATATCTAAATTATATCTCAAATCGAACACTTTTTGCTGTCATAGCTCGATGTGATTTTGATGAGTTATTCAATAATCTAATGAATATCGCACGAATAGCTCAAAGTGATATGATATCATTTTTTGTTCTTGTCGAAACAGCTGAAAATTTCTACATAAGAACAAGTTAAGCTCTTGTGCACGAAATGGAACACATACACTCATAGAGATGGCTCAATGTTAGTGAAATGCCATGTGCCCCTTTCTGAGCTGTGGAAACGAAGAACCGCGTGCTCTTATTCCCATGTTTTTTTACAACAACGAGCCACAGTTGAGTGGTAAGCATCGCCGCCTATGAATCCTAAGGTCGTAGGTTCGATGCTGCATGCTGACATTTTTTTAAATTTTTTTTTCAGAAAAAAGTGACAAATCTTGTCTGCTACTGCTTTGATCTTGTAATATCTTAACGAGCTATTATTGAGTAGTTCACCATATTAGATTTTGCTATTATTTCTGTTCTTTTACCTCTTATATCAATCAAATCAATATCAGTTTTTGCACTTCAGTAATTCAATCAATCATAACTGAATATGCTATTCATCAGATTTTACCCGAGTAGGAACTCATGAGAAAACTGTCAAGTTCGATTCAAATATAAGTTAGGTTAAAAAGCGAATCCGCAAACGAACCCATATTAGAAGTCGATTCAGTGTCCAGTTCAGTCCATATGTTAAAGAGTCTCCAGAGTTAAGGGGTCTCCAGTTAGCGTAGTGGTTAAGGCTATGGATCGCCAATCCGGAGACGGCGGGTTCGATTCCCGTTCCGGTCGGGAAAATTTTCTCGACTCCCTGGGCATAGTGTATCATTGTCCTTGCCTCACAATATACAAATTCATGCGATGGCAGGCAAAGGAAGCCCTTCAATTAATAACTGTGGAAATGCTTAAAGAACACTAAGTTGAAGCGAGGCAGGCCAAGTCCCAGTGGGGACGTCGAGCCATAAAGAAGAAGAAGAAGATGTTAAAGAGTGTCCAGTCCAGTCCATATGCTGAAGATGGCTCTACGTCAAAGATAAATTTCGTCACTCACATTTGATTCGGTTGTGGTCGAAGGCAAGTTCACATGAGAGAAGGGGAGAAAATTCCCCCAAATGCAAATACAGAGAGAGTAGTGTTGAACTCATCCACCAGATTACGGTAATCTGACCTGCGTCTTTCCGGGTTGACTTACATTCGTATTCCTCTCATCGCACTCTACATAGCTAGCCCGCCATATCTCTTGGATCTGCAGTCCTTAGTACACCTGGTTTACCACTTATTTAAACATTTCAATGACATTAAATTGATGTTTCAACTTATTCACATTTTTCTCTTTCCTTTCCTTCACATCAAAAAAAGTCACGAACATCAACAAAACAAAGCACGGAAAAAATCTAAAACTGAATAAATAATTAAAAATGCACGGGAAAATAATGTTTCGGAAAAGTGAATGGTTCAAACGTAACAAAAACAGTGTAATATATTGTTACATGAAGATCGGATGTAAAAGTATAGTAGCTACATTGTGCAAAGCTTTTAGCGAACATTTTTTTACAATACACTTTATTGTAGCTGGTACACTGTATGGTGCAGGAATGGTTTTCACCAAACACCCGGGGTAGCCGCCCCTCCGCCTTCAAGTTTCGAAAAGTAGTACTTATTTGCATTTTTATTTTAGTGGAAAAGAAGGCCGTTTTATTGTTGTTTTGCTAAGTATAAAGTTGACATTTTCGTAACATAATGGCAAAAAAAAGAAAAAAAAACATTCGAAATCTTCTTAATTTTTTTTGTGTCATGAATACTGATTATTTTTCTTCACTCGTTTTCACTATATTCCACTTCCACTGTTTATCATAGATTCAAATTATTTCACTACATCAATATTTTTCGTGATAAATATTGAATGATTAATATTTTTGGACGGATTTTGTTTTCTATATTAGCCACAATATTGTGGCTCCGGATTCCCATATTCATAAATCCGGCCCTGGCTATCCTACATTAAAAGGAGTTGACACTCAAGCGTTACCAAATACTAAAGAACAAATCCTACCAAAATTAACTAATGTGTGAACTTTTAGTGGCTACACAGTCTTTATTCTTCCAAAGCATTCGCTCATTTGTTTGGAAGACTAGAAGGAAACTGTGGTGGGTGTAATACATATGCTGTATATAACATTGAATGTTTCAACCTTCTCGGGTCGTTACGTGACACAGAAGCCAAATCCAGGTGATGAACCTACTCACTATTGTGTTCGTTTGCCTTATAATGTTAATTATTATTAGCAATGCAACTAACGAAGGATAGTAACGAAAGCAGTGGTATGTATCATGTCTTGTTTATGTGATTTTGTCGTATTTGCATCGTTGATGAGCTAAATTGTTCCCTTATGGAAATTTGTATGATTTGCACATCTTAAGGAGAAAGTCGTACATAAAGAACAGACTGGTTCAAAAATCGGTTATCCTTAAAACTTTGATAAAGTTTAAAATGCTATTGCTGAGATTCGAGTTTCAAAACTAACTATATGGACCATCCATAAACCACGTAGAGTTTTTGGGGGGAGTGGGGTCTATATCCTATGTACAGCATAGGTAAAGGGGGGTCTGGCCAAAGTCTACGCTCCACACAAATCTCAAAAATTGTCTATGGATGAAAGTCTACGAGGGAGAAAGGGAGGTCTGAGATGATCAAAATTTGGTCTACGTGATTTATGAACAGCCCCAGAAGAAAATAGTGAGAATTGGCTTTTCAGACGAAGTGGCGCTTGTGATTTGATAATTTTGAAGTATGCAATAGTGTTTACGATGTGGGGTTTTCTAGTACGCTCCGCTCATATTATGCAGGCTGAATTGGTCTGGTTACGTCCGCAAAAACGATGAATGTTTGTAGATTGTACAGACCGACCAAATTGTAGCACATCAAGTAAATATGTCGCAAACAAGAACTTCAAAAAAAATGAAATGCGATCCTGAGAAAATGAAACACTCAATAGGCCATCCATTTTTATTTGTACGCTATATTGAACTATTTATGGATATAATTGTATCTTAATATTGAGGAATGTATGCAGGTCATATTGAAGTATACTTCCATCTGTGCGATCGCGTGCACAATTTCCTCCAAAAGCCAATGAAAGTCGATGCTTTCAGGTTAGGCAAATATTTGCGCCGCATTTGCCTAAAGAAGCCAAAATAAACACGCACACACATCGCAGACCAAACATTCCTACGCATTTCACACGCCACACGTGAATTGCGAGCATTGGTGGATGGCAACGGGCGGCGTCTGACGATGATGATGATGATGATGGAAATCCATCATAAACCGGAAAACCTCATTCCGGCGGGTAAACACCCCACTGACTGACTGGCGGGTGCTAAGCCACATCATCGCGCGCCCACACACACGCGGATTCCTTTCAACCGAAACTCCGCGCCACCGCCGCCAGAATAGATGGATGCTAAAGCTAATGCAATAAAAGCGTATATTTATCCACTTACGCTCGTTGAGATATTTCGTCAACCTGCTGTTGATGCAGGAAGTACATCCAATACGGACGGGCGCCCCCACCACGGACTGAGCTCAACGATATGGTTGGGTGTCCGTCCGCTTATCTAACTAAACTTTTACCACCCGGAAGGAAGCGAGGGTCCGCCCCTCGGGGATGATTCTATCAAACAGAAAAACCTCCACAAACGGTTGCAACATTAATGCTTGACTTCGGGGCATGGATTACCATTTAGTCAGTTTAGAGCTGTACACTTCCAGGAGGTTAATGGTCAGTGGCGAGTTATGGTTATAAGTCCATTAGACATAGACAAATATTTGCCATTGTGGTCCGACATTTATCCAAGGTTGCCATGATTCAAGCTGTGTTGGTCATTTGTTGGGCTTGTTTGGGCAAATATTTGCCATGTATAATGGGACCTTTACACACAAGCCCTCAGCACACAAGAGGGCAATAAACAACAGCAATGTAAGCATAGCTCAGTGGTTCTACCAAGTAACGTGAGTAAATGTATATGCAAAAGATGATGAACAAAGAACAATGAATGAACAGTAATATAATAGAAACGGCACAGTAAAGTCTAATCATTTGCACATACCTGAAGTCAGAAACAACATCGGGCAGTCATCGGTGAGAAATCTAGAAGATGAGTTTCCGAGAACTTACTAGGCTACTTTTATGATCGTTATTGAATATTGTCATCAGATGTTATACAAAGGGAGAGGCGGTATGATTTATACAAGATCCGATCATGCCGGGGCCCGTGGCGTAGTTGGTCACACGTTCGCTTCATATGCGGATGGTCATGGGTTTGATTCCCAGCCCCGGCACTTGCAATTTTTCGTCAGTTGCTTTTCCCCCGAGAGCAACTGACACTGACCCCCTTCTGAGCCCCATGGCTCAAACGGACCCGGATACCTGGACATCGGCGAACTGCTACTCATAATGGACCCCCAACTGGACTGGAAAGGAACAACGGCCATCCATCATCATCCTTGTGCTCATCATTCTACTTGGTATAAAGTAGAAAAGTGAAAGCAGCAGAAAGGCAACCAGTTCGATAAAGTAGAATAGAATCTAGGCGCTGTACAAAATGTAAGTGCAGCTGTCAATTGAAATTGCTAACGTAGTGCCCCAGTGGACAATAGAGCTGTAAATTAGGTTAAGTGATTAAGAATAAAAAAAAAGATTCGATCATCAAACCCACCAAGAGGAAATCTACTTTCCTACCCATCAGGTGCTCCGACTTTTATATGTACAATATCATATTAGAGTATTTCATGACTTACCAGTATCATATGAAGTTTGATTGGTTGACTCATATGCACTTCTTCTGAACAACTGAACTGAAATTTGACAATGGGCCATTTTATGTAACGTACCTGCAACAAATGAAAAGAAGTTTTCATTAAAGTTCAGTGAATCGATGAGCAAACTAAGAATAAAATGTACATTTGAGTAGATTTTTGAAGATGTTGGTATCATGGTATGAAAGGTTGAATTCCCGTTGTAACGTCACGCAACGGATTCCTATGTTAAACACGTTTTTCCAATGAAAGCTTAATGTTTAATGTATAATATTTATATATATTTAGCACAAATCATACAAGTTATCCAAATGTGAAATAAAATGTTGAGGTCTATGGCCTAGGATTAATTGAGGAAAATCTAACCTTCAATGCGACAAAACTTTATATCACCTCGATAAAATGTGTCATGATCTGGAAAAAAAATCAAATTTGCCATGAATCGTTAATTTTGATCTTAACTCCAAAAGCTAGACTTAACAAATACTGGCGTGATTGAGAAATGGACAAATTGGAGTGTAATTTGCGGAAAAGTTACTTGTCCTCTCGGTTAGACTCGAACTCACGACTCCTACTCACTAGACAGGCGCGATTTCAACTGCACCACGAGAAGACTCGAAGAAGTCGCAGGGTGAGCGGAAAGCTAGTAAGTTGCCAAAATTAGTGTTCCGTAACCGGCCATTTGAGAATGTCGCGACCCGCCCGTTGGAAGCTTTCCGCTCACTACGCGATCTCTTCGACACAGTCGTTGATGAGAGGTGTGTGGACTTCCAACACACTAAAAACAGTGTGCTCTCGCCTAGACTTTACATATGCAATAGATGAGTAGTGTGGATGGACATCTAATTCATTCGAAAGAATTGCGGTCTGTGCAAATGATAACCTCAGAATATCGAGCTGAACTTGAATTCAGGTTAGTCACTACATCTTCAAGTCTTTTCGTGGTGCAGTTGGCAACGCATCTTCAAGTTCAAGTCTCACCGAGAGGACGAGTAACTTTTTTGCAAATTCCACTCCTATTTGTCCATTTCTCACTCACGCCAATATTTGCGAAGTCTAGCTTTTGGAGTTAAGTAAACCTTCCACTCGGAAGGTTAAGCCGCAAAAATCGATAATTAATTACATTATTGTGTTAATTAATGTTTAACTATTGATTGATTCAAAAAATATTTGCATGCTGCATGACTGATTGTCAAAAATAAGCTTAATCGCATATACTGCCATGAAGTTGTGACATGTTGGAGCGAATCCGAGTCCGGATTCGGATTTAGTGGCCCGAAATCTGTCAGAGATACATAAGTTTGCGTTTGAGACAAACCAATAGGACACATTCAGTGAAGTAGAAGATTTGAAGTAATTAGCTGAATTTTTATATGGTGAGAAGGTAAATTCTCCGTTTCTGCAATGAAATGGTGCAAAAAGCGTGGGTATTATAATTCCTCGCTTAATTTAATGCTGTTTGAGCAAAACTTTGGATTACTGCGTTGTTCAAGTTGCAAGAAATAAATAAAGAAAACAACAACACTGAAACCCAAAGTTTTGCTCAAACAGCATCAAATTAAGCAAGGAATCATAATACCTACGCTTTTTGTACCAATTCATTTCAGAAATGTAGAAGTTATTTTATTTATTTTATATTTTTGTATTGAATTAATTTTCAATACATTTTAAAAAATTTTCTTTCGCCAAAATATTGTTTGGATCAAAAACTATGCGTTATGGCATTCAAGATGTTCACCATCATTGGATAACATCATGTTAACCCGCTGTTTCATCTTACCCCACCCGTTTCAACTTTCCCCTGAACTTACAAAAATTCAGCTCATTACTACAAATCTAGTACTACACCGAGCGTGGCCCAATTTAATATTATTCCGTTTTTTTTCGATTACAATCAGCTTAGTTTCAATAAAGCTTGACCATATTTTTAAAAAAAGCCGATTTCATTGTACTTTGAGGCAAAATCAGCTGACTAAGTGTTGTTAATCTTTGTCCAAGCTACTTGTTCCATTGTTATCCATAATTAGAATAACGGCATCTTATGTTTCGGAAACTGCTTGTCTTTTACCATTATTGCATCACTATTAGGTATCCTCCACATCACACAATCCATTCCACCAACAATGACTTCATCCATTCAATCACAATCCATCACAATCGAATCACTAAACATTATTATTCTGTATGGAAATCTGCTCTGTCTTTATACATATTTCTAACAGTGTATTTTAACATGGAATATACTTGTGGATTTTGGAAGGGTAGCCTAATGAAGCTGAATGAATTGATTTCCGGACAAATTTAGTGGGGTGGCCAGGCTTTTTTCACGCGAAAACAACCATCATGTTGTTTTACGACGGTCTCTTGTGCATTTGGAAAAAATTATCAGGGGTTGTTTTTTCAAGAAATATACACTCCCGTTCAAAAGTTTGGGGTCACCCCCTCAAAAACATGTCATTTTTTTAGGCCCATATCTCCGCCAATTTGCGTCCGATTTCAAAACCCTAGGTTTCATTCAAAAGATAATAAGTCAAAGAAACTTTGAACATGATTTAAAAGAAACTTTTTCAAAAAATTTTGTATGTAAACTTAACCCATAGTTGCCAAATTTTCTGAAAAATGAATATAAACTTACGGCAGTGTCGCTGGAAGTTGGGTCGACCAAATTTTAAGATGAGAGCGGTAATATGACCCATTTTCTATTAGCTTTCAACTGCTTTTTACAGAACTTAGCTAAAAAATCTAGAAAAAAAGTTATTAAGTAAATTAATCCTTGATGTCATCGGCCAAAAGTTTGGGGTCACTATCGTAAAACATGGAAAAGTGATTTGTTGATATCTTTGTCATCTTTCATTCAATTTTAATTCTTCTAGGCTTATTTGAAACAAAATGAATGATACTTACTGCATAGACATTGAACCACACATATTTGTTGAAATATACATACTAAAACTTAACGTAAAGTTGCCTCATTTTTTGAAGCGTGGTAAAATGTGCTAACTTTACGTAACATTTTTTTATACAAAAATCGTTAAATACGTTAAGTTGAAGACATCAAACATAAATTTAGTTAATTATCTTTGAAATGAGCCAAAAATAATTAAAATTGAACTAAGGTGACGAAGATATCACCAAATCACTTTTCCATGTTTTACGAAAGTGACCCCAAACTTTTGGCCGATACATCATATTGAGGGGTGACCCCAAACTTTTGGTCGATGACATCAAGGATTAATTTACTTAACAACTTTTTTTCTAGATTGTTTAGCTAAGTTCTGTAAAAAGCAGTTGGAAGCTAATAGAAAATGGGTCATATTACCGCTCTCATCTTAAAATTTGGTCGACCCAACTTCCAGCGACACTGCCGTAAGTTTATATTCATTTTTTAGAAAATTTGGCAACTTTGGGTTAAGTTAACATACAATTTTTTTTGAAAAAGTTTCTTTTAAATCATGTTCAAAGTTTCTTTGACTTATTATCTTTTGAATGAAACCTAGGGTTTTGGAATCGGACGCAAATTGGCGGAGATATGGGCCTAAAAAAACGACATGTTTTTGAGGGGGTGACCACAAACTTTTGAACGGGAGTGTACATATTTAAGGGCGTCCCGTAGAAGCGTCTGGCATGCTCCAAATCTTTGAGAAAATCTTGGTTGATTAGTTGTCCATGTTTTGGACGATATTTTAGCCCCGAGTTTCCATCCGAGAATTCCTCCAAGAATTTCATCTGGAGCTTCCTCCAGTAATACCGTTTGATAATTTTTCCAAGAATTCCATCTGATGATTAATTCAATTAAATTTTCTCCCAGAATTCGGTCTGAGAAGTTTGACAAAATTCTATCCGAGAATTCTCCTAATAACTCTATCTGAGGATTACTCCAGGAGCTCCTTAATTTCAAGAAATTTTCGAGAAAGTTCATTCGAGAAATCCTCGTTGAATTTTATATGAGAATTCCTCCAAAACTCCACCCGGAATTACTGCAGGAATTATACTTGGGGATTTTTTTTTCTTTATTCGAGAGACTTTGTCTTGGCTGATTCGTTTCTATGCTTGGGGATTGCTCCAGGAATCCCATTCGAAAATTCCACCAGGAGTTCCATTCCAGGCTCCTCCCTGAATCCCATCTAAGGATTCATTCAGAACTCTTCCAGAAATTCTATCAGGGGATTCCTCCAGAAAATCCATTTCGAAAATTCCTCCACGAACTTCGTCCAAGAAATTCTTCAGGAATTCCATCCAATAATTCCATTTTCTTCTAAGAATTTCATTCGAAAACTCCTCAAGCTGAATTTCGGGATTCCTCTAGGAACCTTACTCGAAAAATATTCCAGGAATTCCATCCAAGGTTTCTTCAAGAAACTCTATTTGGAAATTCCTCCGGAAGATTCATTCGAGAACTCCTGTGGAAATTCTCCAGGCATTCCAAATGAGGAATGAGAAATTACATCCAAGAATTACATTCAAGAATTTTATCCGACCATTCCTCCAGGAATTTCATCCGAAAATTCTTTTAAGAATTCTAACTCAGAAATCTTAAATAAATCATTCCGAGAATCCCCACTAATTCCATCTGAGAACTACTCCAGGAATCCCATCTTAAAATTCCTCTAGTAGCAAAGCAAAGAAAAGTAAAGCAAAGCAACGATAACCGTACACATCAAAGTTGCTACTCCGTGATTGACCAGAACAATCGAAGTTGCACAGAGATCCAGTGAATGGTGCTTGGGACTAGCTACACACTCTCAATGTGCACAAATCGAGAGTTCAATATTTTAAAGTCAATAACGGCGCCGGCCACGTCCTTACGGTCATCGGGAAAGGGGAAGGAATGTTAGTTCGACAACCGTTGTTACTAGAAACCGTGGAATTCACAGTGTTCCCTCAGTTGTCTCGGGAAGGAGTGTTTGTTAGCAGGGTAGGGTAAGGTGTGGATCTTGGAGCCACCTTTGGTAGGTGATATGATCCACAACTTATATGAAAATACACGACACGGTCTTGATCCCGATTATGATTTATTTGGTCGCGATAGTAAGGGTAATGCACATACGTCAACGATCGTTCTATATTAAACGCGACACCGCATCGCACTACCGTGAAAATCGACTTTCCTAAGAAAGTTATCGCGCGCTTCTAATTTTGCATTCAATATTCGCGTTCGCATCTTCCTACCGAGAAAACCGACCGACTCACGGAAAAAGTCGCGCGTTTCCCACGATATTGAATTTTCAAGCTTAGACAGCTATTTTCAAATAATGTATTTTAATAAGAGTTGTTCCATGTGTTACCTGTGGTCGACAGCCGTTGAGGAAATTAAGACAATTATTTTAAATTTGCTCAATGATTGTTGTGAACTGCATCACTTTCTTCTAACATTTTTATCGCTTCAATATTAGGCCTGCGCCAGAACTACAAGATTAATTTGCAGATATTACAGACTCCAGGAGTCCTCATGAAAAAGCATTGGCGAAATTACCCCAACTTCTTCAAGTATGAAAAGAAAAAAAAACTCGGAATGATCTCACCCAGTTCCATGTCGTCGGATGACCGCAACCACTCCTTAACTCCTTCAATTTTCTGCAATACTGTTTGCTACCAATTAAAATTCCTCTAGTAGCTTCGTCTGAAAAACTCCATCTGAGGAGTACTCCATGTATTCCATATCCCTTTCGAGACAGAGCGTAAAAAAGTGAAATCCTCTTACAAATGGCTTAACTTTTGCTCTCGAGAACTTTTAGATTGTTCAACAAAACAATAATTATTGTTCCTCAGTTTGAAGAACTACTCTTTATTTTTCGATTTCTAGTTTTAACTACCCAGATGAATCGGAAATAAAAAATATTCGACAGATAGAACTTTTTATGTTTTACTATTTTTGTCCACTTTTTGTTTAACTTGTTGTGATAAATCTCACAGGCAACGTTAACAAAAGTATGTTTGCACACAAGTATAAGTAATGGCTGAATTTTTGAAATAGTTTACATCACAAAAAGACATAAACTAAACAGATGAAAAAATATGCAAAACTGTTATCGCTCAACAGCACAATTGTGCTGGTTCGTCACGAATGACATATGAGGATTTCTCCAAAATTCCATCCAAGAATTCGTGCAGAAAAGCTTGCTAGGGATTGCTTCAGGAATTCCGTTTCAGAATACTTACACAAGCTCATTCCGGGAATTCCTCTATGAATGTCATCCGAGAAATTCTACAGAAGTTCCATCCAAGAATTTCTCGAGATATTCCATCCGGGATTTCCACCATGAATTCCATCCGGAAAGGAACTTCTGTTGGACTCCCCGTAAGAGGTCCTAGTAGATTACCGGTAGCAATTTCTTTTGGATTTCCAGAAACAACTGGAGTATTCCCGGATGGAACTTCTTGCGAATTCCCTGAAGAAACTCTTGGTGGAATCTCGGAAGGAACTCCTGGAGGATTTCCAAAAGTTTCCGGATGAAACTTCTTGTGAGATTCTCGAAATAAACACTTGGCGGATTCTTCAAGAGAACACAAGTGGGTGGATTCTCGGAAGGCTCTTCTGGAAGATTCCCAAAAGAAACTTTTGGAGAATTCTCGGAAGGATCTAAAGGAAAATTGCCGGAAAAACTCCTGGAAGAAACTCCTCGGGAATTTCCGGAAGGAACTCTTGGAATACTGCCAGAAGATACTCCTGAAGAATGTTTGGAAAGAGCTTCTTTGGATACCCGGAAAGTACTTATGATGGCTTCCCGGAAGGAACTCCTAAGAGATTATCGAAAAGGATAATCAAGCAAGGAAATTTCAGCTATCCTTATGGAACCTTTCCAGGAGTTCCACTAGAGAATCCTCTATAAGTTCTTTTCTGGAATCCTCATAGAGTTCCTTGCTGGAAATCCTTCAAGAGCTCCATCTGAAAATTTTCAGGATATCTCTCAGGATATTCCTCTGGAACTCCCTCCAGAAAACCTTCATGAGTTCCTTCTGAGAATCCTCCATAAGCTTTTTGGAATTATAATAAAGCTGTTTCCGCACCTGCAGAAATTTCCAAGTTGAATTTCTTAAAAAAAAAAAATCGCGGAAAAATCCCTGCATAGCAAGCCAAGTAAGGAACATCAAGAAACAATTTTTAGAAAAATCCACAAATTGAACTCCTGGAGAAACTTTTGCACCAGAAACCCTAAAGCTCATAAATCTTCAGATCATTCTTATCTAATTACTGGAATTGTCGTTCGCTTACCCGATTTTCCTAGATTGTTCGGCTTCTTCGGTGCTTTTTAACTGAATCGCAGGGCAAGATTCAAAGATAATGAGATTTTTCCTGGAAATATTATAGGATTCATGCTGGAGGCCAGAACCCTAAATTTCTTGTCAGGATTTAAGGAGTCATTTTACATCCACCTGCTTTATCTCATGATGACTTCGTGGCATCCCAAAGAATCACAAAAAAATCTGGATTTTACGAAAACTTTACTGATTTAATCCTGCAGCTGATTCTCCAAACAGAACCATTTTCCATTTGCGCATTTTCCACCCGACTGGAACCCTTTCGCAGTAAGTAGGGTATTAGTTCCCTTCTTAAGCATGTGGCTCCCATTTTCATCCTACGAAAAACAAAGGATTGAAGCGTTGTTTATTTTGTTTTATATTCTTGTATTTTTTGTTAGAAGTGAGCACGCATGAAAACTAAAAGAACGGAATCAATTGGTGCCGTAATCGCTTGTTTTCGAATAGGATGAATATGGGAACGTGAGATTACTGATAGCACACATACCCTATAAGAACGGGATCGTGAACAAAACTGCGATTTGGCATTGAATCGTACCGGTGTCTTCTGCGCACTTATTCAGCATCTTGTAATACAAAAGTGCGCAACACGATTCGATGCCAAATCGCAGTTTTATTCACGATCCCGCACTTATACTAACTGTGCAACAAACCGCTGAATTGAGATTCAGCAATTTATTGCCAAAATGACATTTTTGCCATATCTCGGGAATGGGACGTGCGCCACCCTTTTCCCCAATCATTTGCAACAATTTTGCATTTTTCGCTCATGCCGAAATAAGAGATATGAAAAGTATCGAAGGAAAAACATATTTTGTTTTGGTACACGATATTTGATGAACAATGATATCAATTGTTGGGAACATGGAGAACAAGCGACAAAAAGGGAGAGAGTCAGGAGTTCAAGAATGCCTCGAGAAAGGGAAACCAACATTTTGGGATCTCGGCTTATATTTTATGGCATACACATTGGGCATGGTTTTCAACATATGTTGAAGCCTTCTCTGCCTGTATTCTGGGTGACGATATTCAAGTACATACAGGGTCGTCTTGATGAAATAAACAATTGCCTAGAAATCCGATCGTAAAATGGGTTGAGAAGAATGATCTGATTGTTTTTGGCAACAAGGAAAAACTTGGCGATGCATAACCTTCCCCGAACAGAAAGGTAATCACAGACGGCGATCATAAATGGATCGTAAAATTATGTTTTGAATCAATGAAAGATAAGCACCATAAATTTATGATCGCCCGGTGCGTTCTTGAAAAATCAAGTTCGGATGTGACCCTTGATGACTCAGCTACTAAGGGAAGAAATTTTGAGATTGAATTCGCGAGTACTTTCGCTCCCCTCAGAATTTTGTTTTGGGGAGAGTTTTTGGGAGGTTCAAATCTCAGAGGTGAGAATAAATTGGCCATTCGTTCTGGAGACTCAATTAATCTCGCGGATGTGAGATGGCGAAATGGGAGGCATGGGGAAAATCGATCATTCGTGTAGGGAAGAGTTTAGAATTGCTCTCACGGATGTGGGAGATGCAAAGATTAGAAAAGAGCGTCATTAATAATCAATTATGCATGGGGCATCTGGAAATAAATTTCCCTCTGGTCTCGGGGAGAGTCCTGGAGAATTTTGATCGGATCATAATTATGATCAGGAGAATAAGAGTTGATGGTTAGGGAGAGGACCCTTATATAAGGGGTAGCAGATCCAAGGATCGGGGTCAGTTTGTGTTTAGAATTTTTCCATTGTTAAGTTTGGGTCTTGAGCTCGACGCCTTTTCTGGTTAATCGACAACTCTTGCACTCCATCTTAACTTGGAAAAATAGTTGAGACCAGTTTGCTTAGATTTTTTTTACCATTTAAACTTGAGAAAAGTAGTTCAGGCAGTTAGTGATTCAGTTCAGTGGTTTAGATAGTCAGCTAGTTTGTTTCATTTGTAGATGTTTTTTCTAATTCAGTGCATTGGGAAAATTAAGATATTTTTATGCGGAAAATAAAGTGGTGTAGTTTTAAGAAGAGTTGGTGAATTTTTATAGATGATGACATATCTTTAAGTAAACGCGTTCGAGAAGCTAAGTTCGGTTGCAATTTTGAAAGTGGGGGTGGTCCTGTTTCAACTGTGAAAGGGGTCAAGTGAAGTGGGGAATGCGCAATAACGATAGAATTGTACGCCGCGAGATAATTTGATTGCAGAATGCTAGTACAACACGTTTTGGCAATTCGTCAAACGGTGGCAGAAGCATAAATTGGTTTGCTCCACCTGGGGGCGGATTCAACGTGGGTCAAACGGTTTGAGTAGCGTGTAGGGTTTCTTAGTCAACTGATGAATAATTTTAAAATCTTCTGCTTGATTACACTAGTTTACTGCATTTTTGAACTCGGTAAGCTGATGATCATTTTTGGTGTAGAATCATGCCCTGAGTTCGAAAATGTGAAGGAAAAAAAATACAGTAGAGCGGATTTTTTTCGACTTTCAATACAAGGTTGATAATTTGAAATCGATTTTTGTTCTATTTTTAAGCAAAGTCGCTCACTTCACACATCTCATTCTTCGTAATCAATGCTCCGATTGAGGTGAATTTTTTACTGTAGCTCGCCTACCTATCATATATCAAATGAACGTTGAGAAATAATTTTTAAATTGCTTTTTTTTTTCATTGAAAAAATACTTTTCTTTATACTTTCTTCATATTTTTGGAAATTTTGCTAAAATTTAAGGAGATCGGCCAATATCTTGAATTTCATCAATCTGACGCAAAACCCGCATTCAGATGATCGAAAGGTATTATATACAGCTTTTAATTAATGGAACAAGATTTAAAATTGGTTGAACAAAACTCAAGATACATATTTGAATTTTAGTAAATTCCATATTTTAAAAAGTTGTATTGTATTGAGTTAAAACTCAAAAACTGTTCTACTTAAAAAAAATTGAAACACGGTTTCGAAATCAGCGCTAAATTATGCTTCAAAAATTTTGGTCGTTGACAGAAGTTCACGTTTCTCGTTTTAATTTGTAAACTAGTATTACTTGTTCAATTAACTGAAATATGCTTAATAAGTACGCTGTTTTCTTTGTATGAAATACTTGCTGACCCGACAAACTTTGCACTGCCTGCCTACTACGTTTTTTGACATGATGTTCTGTGGAAAAATAGCCCGCAAAATGCAGTTCCTGATATTCCCGTTTTTATTACCTTCCCGGCCACTTTTCTCAATTACTTATTCTTTCAAACACGTCGGAGCCCTGCACGAATGCAACAGTGAAAGAATTTTGTGAATACGTTGAACCGCTCCCGAGCCTATTCGTGTCCATTTTATTTTTATTTATACACATAGTTGGCTATCGAATAATTATACCTTTTTCAAGAATCTTTATAACTTCGTGAAGAATAGTTCGATCTTTTCCAAATTTGGACCATTGATTGATTAACTAATTGATGAACACACAGCGAAAATTAGAGAATATTTTATGCACTTTTCGAAAAGTTTTAGCTAGATAAACATTTTTAGAAAAGTGAAAATTGTGCTTGTCCCGATCATTTTGTCTATCCCCCTGTAGATTTATCCGCAGATTTATCCGCCACTTTGTTCGGCACATATTTACATTTATTAAACTGTCAGCGCTTTTGTAGAGAATGAGAATAATAGTAATGTCTTTTTGATCATGTGTGCAGAAACCGATGACAGAAGATGTCATAACGAATTCACTATGTTAATTTTTCAAAGAGGGTCTCCTAAAAACCAAGCATGCGTCATAAGTACAAGATATCGGTGCATGCTGCTAAGAGAATTCAAAACATGAACGAAATGAGGAAATGCACATTTTTTATTTAAAAAAAAGTATTGTAATTATTTTGGCAATGAGTAGACAAGAGAGGCAATGTAGAGAATGAGAATAATAGTAATGAATGTTAAAATTTAATGATTGGGAAATTAACTACGAAGGTAACAATAAATTACTATTGCTTTTAGGGTAGTTAGTAGGCTATGACTTCGAGCAGGAAAAAAGGAAAGGAGCAGGAAAGTGACAGAAATTGTAGGTGATAGACAAGAAAAATAAATTTTGAAAAAAATAAAACAATTCTCTAGACAATTCTATTCATACAATCCGGAGGCAAGCCTTCTGAAACAATTATTTCATTCCTTGGCCTAATTTGCAAGCCGCCTTGACAATTTTGACCATAACTCATGAATTAATATCACAATAAATAATATGTTATCCCTATTACTCACTCTAGGCAATGCATGTTTCACCAATTGGAAGTAAACTAACGTAAATATTAAATAATTTACTTAATTACGTTGAAAAAATTCGATGCGATGGTATGCAACGTTGGTCTATGGTACACAAATTGGCCTATTAGTGGATACAACGTTGGCCTATTGCTTTCCAAGCGCTAGAACCACTTATTATCTCATTTTTTAATATTTCTGCTGGAGTATTATCGCAGTTTGTTCACCAATCTCACTTTCAAATTACATTTTTGGACCAAATTTTCAAAAAACTAAAAATAAATCATTTAAACTAAAGTACTTTCCTAATTTAGTAACGAAAACAACGCAACCCTATTATTGTGTTATATTTTTACTGTCAACGCACTCAAAATCATTCTTCCTGTTCGTTCTTTCTGATTCTTACGTAAGGAATGTTGATGACGTCACTTTATCGGTGTTGTTGACGTTACTTTACTGATAGGCCAAGATTTGGGTACATAGTGAAAAAAATGTTCTCAATATTCGGCCCACATTTAATTTGTAAAATAATTATTATTCTTTGAAAACAAATATACAAGTTCAAAATAGCGTCTTCGACCGTCGCATCAAATGTTCAGTTATTGAAAAATCAGTTCGAAATGTTCCAGAATCATGCCATTTATGATCACGTGTAAGACTACCCACTAAGCCGAAGAATCATGGCGTCTACAAAAGCTAAACAAAGTGCCATTTTCATTCAATTTTAATGCTCCAAAGTGCTAAAATTGAAACGAAATGTTACAGTTGTTTGGCGCATAGCTTTTCCGATATCCAGTTATGCGTGTTTGTTTGAGTTGTTGGTTTACGTTAGATAGGCCGAACGAGGGGACCATGCCAACGAAGCATCCCGATACCCTACATTAATGATTCTGAATTGGTTCTAACGAGTGAGTGTTGATGAATTTCAAATGTGGTTTTTGAGTCGTTTATGGAGATAGCGATGCATCGAGATTTTGCCGTCCTTAGTCTTGTTGCATAATTTTAGTAGTTTCGCCATTTACCTCGACATATCTGATACTGTTGGCGAGTGTAGAATTAGCATTTAAGTTAAAATACACGTTAATAAAAACTAAAAAAAATGATACTGTTGGCTTATATGGCTTTGCAAAATACACGGTACCGGAATCCAATAGAATCGTCACAATACACTTTCATCTACGCCTGGCGAATCGACTTCTCGGTCCCAAATTCTTGGTGGCCGAAGTCAAAAAATCCCAATAAAATGAACATGTCGATTTGAGCATTGTGTTCAATATAATATTCAACGGTGCTTCCGCTACGCTGTTGCCCCTCGGATGCCGATAGGTGTGGGTTTTTTGATCCTTTGAGATTTGCTGGGGGGATTCCATTCCTCTGACTAGGTACCAGCCAGCAGCTGACGACGTGCGTGAACCGGAAAAATCGAACAAGAAGCACAAATCTAAGCTCGTAACGGGTTTCGTTATAATCCTTGGAATCGATGGCGGAATCAAACCAAGGCAAAAAAAAACATACTTCAAACCGGCAATTTTTATCAGTTCGATTCCGTTCAATCGTCGTCGTCGGTCTGCTGGATATTTGGACGAAAAGAACCATGCCACGGACGCTTTTTGTTGTTGTATGATGTTGATTCATCGCGCAGGGCAGATTGCTGTTGTAACACAGCAGTTTGATTGAAACGATCGATTGGCGTGCGTATTGCTGCCGCCAGCTACAACAAAGGAATTTGATGATGGATTAAAAAAGGTATCGGCAGGTTCCCGACGTCGTCGTTGGCTTTCCAGCTAAACAACAATCCTGATTCGCTTTGTGGCAGATTAAATAATAACGAATTGAGGGGAATGATTGTTGAATTGCACAGACGGAAATCGAAAAAAACTGTATTGTATGTTTTTGGAATCTGTTTTGTACAACCCGGCTAGCAGAGACCGGAGGCTAGCAAACAGTCCAAAAATAAAGTTCTCGAACTCATTCATCGATACATGTTTTAAGTTAACTTAAATACAGATTGATTATTTTTCAAAAAATCGTGCTCAACGTCCCACTCTCTGCATCGATTTAACATGTTATAACAGAAGTCTAAAATCCAACAGCAGTTACAGAGTTACAACTCCGCTGAACAGTGAATCACTCCCGTCGGAAGTTCACACGTCACGTCGTATATTATCATATCATCCGTCAAATTACGGCGGTTCGTGGGACATTGAATTCCAAACAAAAAGCCGCAAACCGAAAACTTCTACCATCATTCAAATGCAAACAACATTCCGCTGGCCCGCATCCCCATGCCTGTGGGGCGCACTGGCGGGCAACCCCTTGGTAGAATGGTAGGTAGGTATGGTTGGCAACTCGGAGAAAGGTCGCTTTCAGTCCGACCTTTCCGTTACGGTGCACGGCATGGTATGGTGGCAGCCGGCAACTTGGGTCATAGAGAACGCCAACCAACGATGGATAAGGATTCAAATTTTCGGTCTAATAGGTGGTATGTGGTGTGCAGCACGAACCCAACGCGTCACTCAGTAGCTGCTCCCATCGCACAGTGGAGCACCTAGTACATCAAAACTGATCAAAATTATTTTGACGCATTTTCACAACCCAAATGCAACCCAAATTAGTAATGAAACGTATTTCATAGTTTTCGTATTTTTTTTATTTCGTCATAAGGGTGACCAATTTTATGATTGTAAAAGTCAAGATTTTTCGAAACTAAAATTTTTCAAAAAATCACAACTTTTGAACCAGTTGACCGATTTTAAACTTCTTTTTTTTTGCTTGAAAGCTGTTGAGTTCTAGTTTTCAGCAAAAATACGTTCAGAGGGCCAAATAGTGTTTTGAGGCAAATAATATCATAGAATAATATAATTATCACGATTTTTTCAAAGTGTTGCAACTTTTGAAATCGGAAACATCCGGAAGGTTTTCTTTCTGCATTTGAAAGAGGAGCAATAGTTTTATCTTACACTAAACGCAGATTTTCCGGAAACAGCCGGAAAATCAACTTATTTCATTTTGAATGTAAGGTAAAGGATTCCATCAAATATTTTTTTTTCAATATTTTCATATATTGTATGTAAATTCAACGTCAATTTGTTTGGGTTTCAAATTAACAGAATAACAACATTAACCTTCTTTAACAAACTGCATTGTTGAATTGATTGACTATCAATTTCATTCACTTTGTACGGTCAAAACTAGCACGCGCTGTGAGTTATATCAAAGAAAACGGCTAAACTTCAGCTTTACTTAACCTCTTCTGATAAGCGTAAACAAAACATTTGTACACTGCTTAGCTGTCAAACGATTACACGATAACTACACTTGGCAAAAACACAACGGAAAACCCAATTACTTCATTTTGAGTTTTTCCACTTATGATCAGGTTTCGATGTGATTTACTCCAATGTGCATCGGCTCATAGCAGTGCGGTTTCTGCCGAAAAACGGCAGGTTTTTTAATACACTCATAGAAATTTTCCGATGTTGGTTAAATACTTTCAGCACAAGTTGCTTAACCCTTTGAAGCCGGAATTGTTCCTGTGCAGTAAGGTTAATAGACAATATCAGATCAGTCCAGATATCCTAGGTCATCCAAACTGTTCTTGAGTTTAGATCTTTAAGTCTGCGGGTGTAACAGTTACTTCTTTCATTATACAAAGCTACGACATGTAATCTATCATGTCCAGTAAGTCTTCTGAGAGGCTAATAGGCAATATCAGATCAGTCGGGATATCCTAGGTCATCCAAACTGTTATTGAGTGTCGGTCCTAAAGTCTGCGAGTGTAACGGTTATTTCTTTTATTATACAAAGCTACGATATGTAATCTATCATGTCCAGTAAGTCTTCTGGAATGTTAATAGACAATATCAGATCAGTCGGGATATCCTAGATCATCCAAACTGTTCTTGAGTTTAGATACTAAAGTCTACGAGTGTAACGGTTACTTCTTTCATTATACAAAGCTACGATTTGTAATCTATCATGTCCAGTAAGTCTTCTGAGAGGCTAATAGACAATATCAGATCAGTCGAGATATCCCAGGTCATCCAAACTGTTCTTGAGTTTAGATCTTTAAGTCTACGGGTGTAACGGTTACTTCTTCAATTATACAAAGCAACGATTTGTAATCTATCACGTCCAGTAAATCTTCTGAAAGTTCAATAGATAGTATCAGATCAGTTGGGATATCCTAGGTCATCCAAAGTGTTCTTTAGTTTCGATCCTAAAGTCTGCGGGTGCAACGATAACTTCTTTCATAATACAATGTTACGATTTGTAATCTATCATGTCCAGTAAGTCTTCTGAAAGAATAATAGAGAATATCAGATCAGTCGGGTCGAGATATCCTAGGTCATCCAAATAGACCTGTGCGCCGCCGCGCCACGCCGCCTTCGCCGACACTTTTTGTCCCACGCCGACGCCGACCGAGGTATCGGCGACGCGCCATACGCCACTGTTTGTCACGCCGCCGATTTTCATTTTTCGCGCCGGTCTTCAGAAGTTTCTTCAGAGATTCTTCCAGAAGGATTCAGTGATGTCTCCAGGAGATCCACCTGGGATTGCTTCAGAAAATTCTTCAGGGATGCCTCCAGGATGATTTTAGTTTGTTCAGAAGATCTCTCAGGTAGATCTTGGCAGGAGTACCTTCAAAAATTCTTTCAGGATAATTCAGGGATTTCTCCTAGAGATACGTTAGAGATTCATCCGGAAGATCCCTCAGGGATTCTCAAAGGACGTTCTTCAGAGAATAATCTCAGAGTTTCTTCATGGATACCTTCATAAGTTAATTCAGGAATTCTTTAAGGCTTTCTTTAGGAACTAGTTTGGGAGTTTCCTCAGAGATTCCTCCAGGAGATCCATCATAAATACCTGGAATTTGTTCAAGAATCCCTCCTAAAATTCCTTCGGGGATTCCTCTTGGAATTACTTCGGGATGCCTCAAGAAAAATATTCAGAGATTCTTTCAGGAGTTCTTTCAAGGATTGATCGAGAAGTTGTTTCAGTGATCTCCCCAGAAGTTCGCTCAGGGATCTACCTAACAGCTTCAGGAGGATTCAGTGATGCCTTCATATGCTCATTAGGAATTCCTTCAGAAGTTTCCTAAGCTATTTCAACGGGAGTTCGTTCAGGTATCCTTTCAAAAGTCCCTTTAAAGATTCTTTCAGGAGGATTCATAAATGCCACCTGGAGATCCGTCAAGAACCCCGTGAGTTTCTTCATGAATTCCCGCTGGAAGTCTTTAGAAATTAGTCTAGGAGTTCCTGCAGGGATTCCTTCTGAAGTACCATTAAAAATTCCTACAGGAGTTCCATCAGAGTTTCCTCCAGAAGGTTCAAGGATTCTTCAGATGTTTCTTCAGAGATTCCTCCTGATTTTTTCAGGGATTCCTACAGAAATTCCTTCAGAAATCTCTACAGAACTTCCTTCAGAGAATCTTATACGGAGATCAAAGGATACCTCCAGGAGAATTCATGGATTACACCAGAAGTTTATTCAGGGATTCCTATATAAGAGTTCCTTCCATGATTCCTTCAGGATATGCTTAGGGGATTGCTCGAGAAGCTTCTTAAGGAATTCATCCAGTGAAGTTCTTCTAGGGATCGCTTCCTGGGATTGAGATTGAGATTTTTCCAGGAAGACTCACGGATGCCTCCAGGAGTTACATCAGAGATTTCTCCTGAAGCTCATTCCTCTTAGAATTCTTTCAGGGATTCCACCTGGATTCCTCATGGAATTCCTCCAGGGATTTCTCCTGCACTTCATTAAGGGATTCCTCTTGGACTTCCTTCGGGGATTCCTCCTAGAATTCCTTCGAGTATTCCTTCTGGACATCCTCTTCATGGACTCATCCTGGAATTCTTTCGGGGCTTTCTCCTGATATTCTAAAGTGGATTTCTCCTGAAATTTCTTCGGGGTTTCCTCCTGGAATTTATTTGATGATTTCTATTAGAATTCCTTCGGAGATTTCTCCTAGATTTGCTTCAGAGGTTCCTTATTGAATTCCTTCAGGAGACCTTCTGAAACTCCTTTGGGGTTTCCTTCCAGAATTGCTTGAGTGATTTCTCCTAAAATTTCTTCGGGGATTCATCCTGGAATTCATTCGGGGATTTTTCTTTACATTCCTTCGGGAAATCCTCCTGGAATTCCTTCGGAGATTTTTCCTGGACTTCCTATTGGGATTCCTCTTGAAAATCCTTCGAGTATTCCGCTTGGAAATCCTTCGGAAATTCCTCCCTGAATTCCTTCAGGGGTTCCTCCTGGAATTCCTGCAGGGATTTTTCCTATTATTTCTTCGTGGATTTCTCCTGGAACTCCTTCTTCCAGGAATTCCGTCGGGTATTCCTGCTGAACTTTCTTCAGGGATTTCTCCTGGATATCCTTCCTGGATTCCTCCTTAAATTCCTTCGGAGATTTCTTCTGGAGTTCTTTCGGGGATTCCTTCTGAACGTCCTTTGAGGATTGTTTCTGAAATTTCTTCGGGGATTCCTCCTGAAATTTCTACGGAAATTCCTCTTCGAATTTCTTCAGAGATTCCTTCTGATTTTCTTTCGGGTTTTCCTCTTGGAATTTCTGCGGAAACTGCTCCTAGAATTATTTCAGGGGTTTCTCATGGAATTCCTACGAAGATTCCTCCTGGATATTTTTCGATGGTTCCGCTTAGAAATACTCGATTTCCTTTTTAAAACAAAATCTGGAATTTCTTTATGGCCTCCTCCTGGACATCTCTAATTAAATCCTTCTGGGATTTTATCGGAGAATCCTCTTGTATTCCGTCATGGATTCCTCCTGGAATTCCTTCGGGATTTCGTCATGGAATTCCTTTTTTGAATTCTCATCAAATTTCTTCGGTGACTCTTCCTATAATCCCTTCGAGAATTTCTCCTGGAATTCTATCGGGAATTTCTCTTGGAATTCCGTCTGGAGTAATTTCGCGGATTCCTCTTTGAATTCCTTCGGGGATTTCTCTTGATATTTCGTCGGGGATTAATTCTGGATTTTCTTTGGGATTCTAAGAGGGAATCCTAAGGTGATTCTTCATCAAATTTCTTCGAGGATTCCTCCGAGGATTCCTCTTAGAATTCCTCCGGGGTTCTTCCATGAATTACTTCGGAATTTCCTGCTGGAATACCTTATGGGATTACTCCTGGAATTCCTTCGAGGATTCCACATGGGGTAGTTTCGAAAATTCCTCCCAGTATTCTCTCAAGGATTTCTCTTGGAATTTCTTAAGAGATTCCTTCTCGATATTTTTCGTTGATTCCTCCTAGAAATCCTATGGGGATTTCTTCTCGATTTTTTTAGAAGTTCCCACTGGAATTCCGTCGGGTAGTTCCCTTTTCGAAATTCCGTTGGAAATTAATGCTGTAATTCTCTTGGGGTTCCTGCTTGAATTCATTTGCGGAATTCTCCTGAAATTTCTGGCGAAGATTCGTCAGGGATTTCTTTATGAAAGTCCTCGAGGACTTCAGACAGAGATTTCATCAGAATTTTCTGCGAAAAGAGCTACTTGAACCACCAGTGATTCCTGCAGAATTTTCTTCATGGATTCCTTCAGGAGTTTCTTTCAGGCTCCTCCTAGAATTCCTTCCAAGATTCCTCCCTGAAATCATTCAGGGATTCCTTAGTGCAAATATAGTGTGACCTCATTATAAGTGTGATAGTTTCTGAAGGTTCTGAGAAAACAAAACAAAAAACTGTAGCAAAATCATCATTTTATTGCCCTTTATTTGAAATGGAGTAATGCTACATTCATTACACTAACGATACCGGTAATGTCTCAATAATCCTTTCCAATTATAAATATTTGTTAACCCTAAGCTCGAAACAGCCGCGAGTACTTCGGCTCCCCAAACTAATATAGTATTAAATTTAACAGAAATCAAAATGGTATTCATTTTAATGTAATAGTTTATGTCGTCAATGGTCGTGAAAAAGCTCAGACTACATATTCTAGTCTAGATTTGACAGTATCAGAACAGTCGGGATATCCTAGGTCACCAAAATTGTTCTTGAGTTTAGATCCTAGAGTCTACGGGTGTAATGGTAACTTATTTCATTATACTAAGCTGTGATTTGTAATCTATCATGTCCAGTAAGTCTTCTGAAAGTTACAGAGGTAGATTTTATCAATTAAGCTTCATAACAGTAAGGAAGCCCATAACATCCCAAAAATATATATCACGTTTATTGTTCCTCTAACTACTTTGGTAAGTACAGTGGATTATGTAACACTACCTAACGTAGTGGCAAAAGTCATTATCACAAGTTTAGCCCTGAAGCTATGGTCTCCGGAGTAGTGTTGTTGATCTGGAATAGCTAGGGGAATTACAGATTACAGTTTAAAGTTCATTATGAGAATAGCTACTGCTATTATCAAGAGCTAAACTTCAGGATAGTTTGGACGACCCTCAATGTCCCAAAGTTTCATAATAATACATAAAAGACTTCAGGTTGGTCCAGTCACCGCGATTGATTATGAAACGTTACTCAGCATGTCAGATATAGCTGATGTTACTAGTGTAGACCTGAAGTTACGAACTCAAAGATAGATTGGCTGATTTGAAACATAGTGTCTCTAAATAACATTTGAGATTTCAAATTCTTCTTCTTCTTTATGGCTCTACGTCCCCACTGGAACTTGGCCTGCCTCGCTTCAACTTAGTGTTCTTAGAGCACTTCCACAGTTATTAATTGAAGGACGTTCTTTGCCTGCCATTGCATGAATTTGTATATTGTGAGGCAAGTACAATGATACTCTACTCCCAGGGAGTCGAGAAAAATTTCCCGACCGGAACGAGAATCGCACCCACCGTCTCCGCATTGGCGATTCATAGCTTTAACCAGCTTTGCTGAGGGTGACGGGTTCGATTCCCGGTCGGTCCAGGATCTTTTCGTAAAGGAAATTTCCTTGACTTCCTTGGGCATAGAGTATCTTCGTGCCTGCCACACGATATACACATGCAAAAGGGTCATTGGCAGAGGAAGCTCTCAGTTAATAACTGTGGAAGTGCTCATTGAACACTAAGCTGAGAAGCAGGCTTTGTCCCAGTGAGGACGTTACGTCAAGAAGAAGAAGAAGATGAAGAAGCTTTAACCACTAGGCTGACTGGAGATCTCATCAGATTATGCTATGCTTTTACTTATGGTGAAAACACATAAAGTTATTCTCATAGATATGAAGGCCTTCATCATAGAACACTTTGGGCGTCCCTGAATGTCCCAAAATTTTCTAATAAGCTAGTAGACTTCAGATTGCTCCAGTAACTGCGGTTGATTATGCAGCATTACTCAGTATAACAGATATGGATACTGTTACGTGTGTAGACCTGAAGTCCTGAACTCCAAGGTAGTTTGGCTTATCTGAAATATCCCTCTAGTTTCTATAAATGACATTTGAGATTTCAAGAACTTCGCGGATCCCAGCAGATTATGCACTACTATTATTTATGGCGAAAACACATAAAGTTTTTCTTGTAGATTTGAAGGACTTCATCATAGAACAGTTTAAACGAACCTGAATGTCGCAAAGGTTTATAATAAATAAGTAAACTTCACTGGATGTTCAGGATGTTCTAGGTTATCAACATAGTCCCAAATACAAATATTCCCATTTTTCCCCAATAGAGAACTCAATTTGCAACAGCTTTGTCGTAGACAGTATTCTGTTTTATCGAATGGATGAATTTATACAGCCGTTTCTATGTTGGGGTCATACATGACCCCACCGGCTCCAAAGGGATAAGGAGCATACTTGAAAATTAATAAAAACGTTTAGGTAAACGCTATATTTTTGTGTTTCTAGAACCGTTCTAGCAAAGTTCAAGAGTATTTAAGGTGAAGATATGATGAAGCCACAGCTCAAATTTTCAAGAGCACAAATCTGAAGAACTGAATGTCGTATTTCGCTGAAAACTTGATCGATTGGTCACCACCAGCGGGTAATCAATCGATCAACTTTTCAGCGCAATCCGACGTTTTGTTCTTCAGATTTGTGCTCTTGAAAATTTGAGCTTTGGCTTCGTCATATCTTCACCTTAAATCTAGTCTAGCCTACAAACATCCATTTCAAGGAAGAAATATGAAAAGCTATTGAATCGACATCGTTTTTCTTGTTAATGCTTGCAGCACATAGGAGATGCACTACAATTATTATAGCGGCCAAGCCTACTATACAAGTGTTCTGAAGCTACAACGACACTTCAAACGTATTGCTGAGCTGTTATTGTTCAATGAAGTTTTCCACTGTCGAAAAGTTTTTTTTTCCACCCCGAAGAACGCTGCATTGCAGCAGTCCAAAGAGAACTCCCTCGGCACTGGATGGTGGTTATAGTGGCCTGACCACATCTTTTCAGATTTTGGAGGTTCCTCTGCTGGGCGCGATTTCCACCTGGATGGCTTTCGTCTACCGCGTGCGCGGGTTGTTTGTTAGCGGGTGCTTTTCATATTTCTGTTTGCCACTGCCGCCGGCTCTACGTGTACTAAAGTGCACAAATTACCTCGCAAACACACGGACGGACGACTGGATGAATGGTGGAAAATTGCTGGCGTGATGTGCGGGTTTCGTGCTTAAGAATGGACTTTAATTGAAATAATATTTTTCGGGGCCTTGGCGGTCGGTATAAATTTGGCGACTTAGTCATGCAAGGGAGTGGCCGTCCGTGGGAATTTACAGCGGGAAAGCCATTATCTGCTGGTGCTTTGTAAACGTGAATTATGTGTTAAGTTGAGATACACTGCAGTTTTTGGTGAATCAGGGCGAGATTCAGGATATGATAAAAAAAATTGCTGTACCGTGCTTTGTCTTACGGTAGATATGTCTCATTTTTTAAACCCGTAAACACCCGGGGCAATCCACTTTTGGCAGAAATGCAATATCTAAGACATTTTACCCAGGGGGAATAGTTGTGCTAAGAAATGCATGATTTCCCCCCCCCCCCCTTTTGCTGGTAGCTGAAAATACGTGGCTTTTTTACATTTTTTATAAATTCAACATGTTTTTGCTCAAATTTCATCATTTTGCTAATCATCAATAGTTTTCACTAATCCTTGACATGCAATGTATTACTACCCATCCTAGTCTGTTGAAGTTTTGATCCTAGAGCTATTCTAAGGCCTCCAAAGTACTCCGAAGTCTGTTCACTCTATCGGTATTATTCTTTCACGATTGTGTCTGTTGCACCTCATAATATTACGAGTATGTACAAAGGATGGCCAAAATGTTTGGGATAGGCAACTTTTTTTTCTCTCACAAAAAAGTTCAATATGCTGTAACTTTTCATAGAATACATCAAAAAATCTCAAATTTTGTCTGTTTGTCAACCTGTTATATGTGCATCATTACACAAATTTGGGCTCGATTGATTAATCTTTCGCAAACTTAGAACCGTTCGGGTAAAACACTATTATTTAGACAACTAATTTTTGAACTGTCATATCTCGGAAACCAGTGAACCGAATGGAATGAAATTTTGAACGTACACTAACAATATACAAATGCTTCACAAACCATTAAAACATAGATACTTTTTGAACGTTGTAAAACGTTATCAAGGATTGACACTTTTTGGATGTTTCTCGAAAAAATGTAATTTTTTTACGCCATTGTCAATAAATTTTAGTGTTGATGTCCAAAGGTTTTCCACTTCTGTTCTCAAGTTATCTCTAATAAGATATATTAGAGCCTATTTAGATTGAAGGAAGAACACATTTAGTAGTTTTTGTGTGGTATTATAAATTTGACTTATTTTCCACTATATGGGTGAAAATTTCAACCCGGTATAACTTAATTCGCCGTGAGAAAATATTACACTTTATAACGTTGTATTAAGTATCAATATATTGTTCATAATCGTTAAAAAATTCATTCAATTCGGTTCACTGGTTTCCGAGATATGACAGCTCAAAAATGAGTAGTCTAAAAAATAGTGTTTTACCCGAACGGTTCTAACTTTACCAAAATGTATTCAATCGAGCCCACATTTGTACCAATGATGCATATATAACATTTGAGATTTTTAATGCACTCTAAGAAAAGTTACAGCATGTTGTTTTTTTTTGTGGGAGAAAAAAAAAGTTGCCTATCCCAAACATTTTGGCTACCCCCTGTATCTCTATATGTTGCTATTTGGGTCTCCACTGGCTTACAAGTGGACCCAATGTATTTTGAAGTATGGGTCGCAATATCTGTAAATCTTAGGATATTTTTATTGCTGCGAATGCTCGCGGAATATCTAGGTCATCCAAACTATTCTGGAATTAAGACCTTCAAGCTGCACCAGTTCTAAACTAAAATCTCTTCACTTTATCGGTGTAGCTCCTCTAAAAAATCCTTCAGGAATTCCTCCAAGACTTTCGCCAAGAATTCTTCAAAGTATCTTCTCAGGTATTCCTCTAAGAATTTCTGCCAATAATTTCTGGAAGAATTCCTCCAGGAATTTTTCATGGAATTCCTCGCAAATTCTTCCAAAAGTTCCCCCAAGAATTCTACTATTAATTCCTTGAAGAATCTTGCCAGGAATTTGTCCAAGAATTTCTTCAAGAATTCCACCAGGAATTTCTTCAAGAATCTCTCCGGATATTACTTTTAATGTTCTGCCAAGGATTCCTCAAAGAATCACCAAGAATTTCTCCAGGAATTCCTCATAGACTATTTTGCAAGACAGTTCTTCACAGATGGTTCCAAAACCGCTGATTCGACTGGATTCGGTGTCTACAACGAATTTCATAGCGCCACCTTTATGCTTCAAAAGCCATGTTCGGTATATATTACTGAGCTAGCGGCTATATACTACACCTTACAGTACATTCGCACTCTCCCACCTGAGCACTACTTCATTTTTACCGACAGTCTAAGCTCTCTGGAGGCTGTTCGGTCAATGAAACCGATGAAGCACTTCCTGAAAGGAATACGCCAAGTCTTGAGTGCTTTGTCTAAACGCTCATACATCATCACCATAACTTGGGTCCCGTCACATTGCTCGATTCCGGGCAATGAGAAAGCGGACTCTCTGGCTAAGGTGGGCGCTAGCGAAGGCGATATTTATGAGCGTCAAATCGCCTTCGACGAATTTTTTGCATTGGCCCGTCAGGAGACCTTGATCAGCTGGCAACACAGATGGAGAGATGGAGAGATGGGTAGATGGTTGCACTCCATCATTCCTTAGGTGTCGAAGAAGCCATGGTTCGAAGGGTTGGACTTAAGCCGCGATTTCATTCGTGTAATGTGTCGGTTGATGTCCAACCACTATTTGTTGAACGCACATACCTTCCGTGTTGGGCTCTCAGAAAGCAATCTCTGTGTCTGTGGCGTGGCTTACCAGGATATCGAACATGTCGTGTGGGGATGCAATGAGTATCGTGAGGTCAGATCTGAGCTGCATGAAATTCTCCGGGTCCGAGGAAAACAACAGAAACCCGTTAGAGAAGTGTTGGCAGGACTTGATTTGGAATACATGAACCTAATTTACCAGTTTTTGAAACGTGTTGATGTCAGAGTTTGATGTAGTACGTTCCTTGTTTTCGTTGTCCGCCTTTTGGTTTTGTTGTTCGCCCCTGTCTGTCGTCACCCGCCTTCCGTTTGTCCTCTTCTTGTCGTTGTCTACCGATAAAGTCCCCTCTTTTTGGTTCCCAAACTAACATAGTTTTAAGGCAGTAATAAATTGTAAAATGTAACACCATTGTAAAAACAAAAGATTTCGGCTCAGTTATGCCCATGTGGCGCCCGAGCCTTCCAAATAAACGAATAAGTAAAAAAATCTATTTTGCAAAAAATTCTACACGCATTCCTCCAGAAATTCCTCCAAGAGTTACTCCAGGAGTTCCTCCAAGAATTCCTTCACGAATTTTTCCTAGAAGTGCTCAAGGAATTTCTCCATAAATTCCTCAAAAAATGTCTCCAGAAACCTACACAAAATCGTCCAGATATTCTTCCAAAAATTACTCCAGGGATTCATCAGAGATTGCTTTCAGGCATTTCTTCAGAAACTCCTCCAGGAATTCGTGAGAAAATTTTTCAAGGAATTCCAACGGAAATTACTTCAGAAAATCCTCCAGGAATTGCTTGAGGAATTCCTCGATGAATTCTTCCATGAATTCCTCCAGGGATATATTAGAAAATATTTTCAAGAATTGCTCCAAAAATTTCTCCATGAATACTCCCAGGGTCCTTCAGGAAACCTTTGGTAATTCCTCAAAAAAATACTTCTGGGATCACTCTAAGAATTCATCCGAGAATTCATTCAGGGATTTCCTTAGAAACTCCTCCAAACATTGTTAAGGAATTACGTCAAAACTTCTTCCCGAAATTCCTCCATGAACTCCTTTCGGAATTACTCCAGGAATTCCTCCAGGAACTCTTTCAGGAATTCCTTAATTAATTCTTCTTGAAATTCCACCAGGAAGTTTCCTCCGGTAATTCTCCAGGAAACGCCCCGAGACTTTTTCCCAGAAATCCTCCAAGAATTCCATCAGGGATTTCTCTAAGAATATCTACAAAACTAACTCCAGCATTTTTTTTTTCAAGAATTTCTCAAGTTACTGCTCCGGGAATCACTCTACGAATTGCTCCTGGAATTACTACAGGAATTCCTCTAGGAATTGTTCCGGGAAATACTTCAGGAATTGCAACAAAAAATATTCCAGAAATTCCTCCAGGAAATACTAAAAAAAAATTTTCCAGGAATTGCTCGAGCAATTTAACAAGGAATTTCTCCAGGATTTCATTCAAGAATTATTCCAGGAAGTATTCCAGGAATTTATACAAGGAATATTCTGGAAATTCCTCCAGGAATTACTCCAGAACATAAAAATTAAAAAAATAACTTCGAAAATTCCTCCAGGAGTTCCTCTAGGAATTCCTCAAGTAAATCCTTCACGAATTCCTTCAAGAATTTCCCCACGATATTCTTTTAAAATTCCTTCACAAATTACCACATGAATTCTTCTAGAAAGTACTCCACGAATTCTTCCAGGATTTTCTCCAGATTTTTTTTAAGAAATTCGTGGAAGAATTATAGTAGGAATTCTGAGGAGCGGACCAGGTGTGGTGGTTAGAACACTTGACTATCACACCGAGGACCTGGAATCGAATCCCACTCCCGACAAACTCACAAAATGTGAGTTGTTCCTTCGGAAGGGAAGTAAAGCGTGGGTCCCAAGATGAACTAGCCTAGGGCTAAAAATCTCGTTAATACAGATAAAAAAAAATAGTGGGAATTCTTTGAGGAGTTTGAAAGAATTTTTCATGGAATTCCTAAAAGAATTTTTCAAGGAATTCGTGAAAGAATTTTTCAAGGAATTCGTGAAAGAATTTTTCAAGGAATTCGTGGAGAAATTCATAGAGAAGGAATTCAGGATTGTTGGAGGAATTTTTGTCGGATATCTTGAAGGCATTCCTGAGGAATTCTCGGATGATTTCCTGAAGGAATTTTTGAAGGAATTCCTGGGGGATTCTCGTAGAACTTTCTGAAGGATTTCGTGGAAGAATTCCTGAAGGTTCATAGAAAACTCCCTGGAGGAATTGCTAGAGTAATTTATAAAGCAATCTTTGGGCAAATTCCTGGACAGATTCTTGGAGGAATTTTTGACAGAAGCATTGCAGCAGGTCTTGGGGATATTCTTATATAAGTTCCTGTTCGAATTCTTGAAAAAATTTCTGGAGGAATTCCTGAACGGATTCTTGGAAAAATTCTTAGCGGAAGTTTTAGAGGAATAACTGGAGAAATTCTTGTAAAAAATGCTGGAGGAAGTTTCGTAGAAATTCCTAATGGGATTCTTGGAGGAATTCTTAATAGAAATTCTTGGTGGATCTCTGGGAAGAAGTCTCGGAGCAGTTCCTGGAGTAATTCTCGGAGGAATCCCTGGAGTTGTCCCAGGAGTATTTTCTGGAAGAATTTCTGGAGGTTTCTTGAAGAATCTCAAAGGTGATCATGAAGAAATTTCTGGAAAATTTTCTGGATGAATTCTTGAAGTAATTTCTTGAAACAATCCTTGGAGCTATTTGTGTTGAAATTTCTGAAGGGATTTTTGGCAGAAGTTAAAAAGGGAACCCTAGTGAAATTATTGGCGAAGGTCACCAAAATATAAAAGTTTGGATTGCTCTTCAAAAAAATACAAAAATGATCCAACTTTTTCAGGTATCAGAGAGTTGATAATCAAAAAGGAATGTCTCAAAACAAAAAATGCGTTACTTTTTATGTAAGTTATTACACCAATATCTTATTGCTTCAATGGGATGTCGATTATATGGCTCTAGAAAATTCCCCTGGATCTTCTTGAATGTCAATTACATCCTGTGTTCTGAAAATTCTTCTACGAAATTTATTGGGAAATTTTGAATAAATTTCGAACGCCGTGAAATCGATTGGGATTGTATCATTTTTAGCAAAAAAAAAACTACGAGTTCTGTCTGAAATGATTAACATTCAGTAAAAGTGGCTTACACTAAATTAACTTCCTAGAGTTTCGTTTAAAAAAGGAATTTATTGAAATACTCTTCGAAAGATATCTCAGTTACCTAATTTCCAATCGAAATAAAATTTCCGGGCCTTTTACAAAGATACTGTTTTCACTTGGTGCTAAGAGAACCCAAATCGGTTGACAGACGGTTGAGATACTTATTATGATACACTTGGTCTAAAATCTCAAAAAGTTTAGTTGAATAAATCCTAAGTACTCTTCGAAAGATATCTCTTTCTCCAATCCTAATAAAATTTCTGAGCAATCTACTAGGATGTTGTAGCTTTCATTTGGTGCCAAGAGAACCCAAATCGATTGACACACGGCTGAGATATTCATCAATATGCTACATGTCAAAAATCTCTCAAAAAGCTAACCTATATTACTTCAAAGTACTTTTCGAAAGATATCTCGGTAACCAAATGTCCGATCGTAATAAATTTCAATAGGGTTCTACTAGGATATTGTAGCTTTCATTTGCAACTAAGAGAATCCAAATCGGATATCAGACGGCTGAGAAACGTGCGTGACCTTTTTGTGTCATACGCACACACACATACATACACACACATACACACACACATACACACACACATACATTTGCTCAGTTCGTCGAGCTGAGTTTATTGGTATATGAGACTCAGCCCTGCGGGCCTCCGATCGAAAGACGGCTTTTCGAGCGGTATTTATACCCTTCTTATGGGTGTAAGAAGGGTAAAAAAGGCTTATCATTGTTTTTTTTTTTTCAGTAATACTCAGTCTTTAGAATGTTATCCGTTATTATTCTGCATATAAAAAAACAAAATTTTATGAAAAATACTGAAAATATCGGAACATGATTTCTAGCTGTAGATATATGCTTCGTAAAACTTTGTAATGCGGATTTGGATCCAAAACGTATTTTTATTTGTTTCTACATATTTACATGTAATGTAAAGAAATTATGCAAAAAGCAATCGTTGTCCTGCTCCTTATATTTCTAGAAAAAAAAAACTTCTTTGAGAGAGAATCAACCAAAGTGCTAATGCTGATGCTAACGATGCCGACAACTAGTTTGCTGCTGCATCCAACGAAGGACAGTCGAAACTGCGAGACTGAAAATTCGGCACCAACATTTCAAAAGGGCGTAACTGCTTTTTCAACCAATGCCTTCTCACACAGCTGTGGGTCGTATTTCATTCACCTCACGCAATTCACATCCATTAATCGAAAGAGGAGGATTTTATCTTTGTATTTGTGCTAGTGGATTGCTCGAGAGGGATGGGATACGCTCCACAGTTTTGTGAGAAGGCATTGGTTGTGAATGCAGTTACGCCCTTTTGAAATATTGGTGCCGAATTGTGCTTTTTCTGGGGAGCAAACCCACCAGTATACTGTAGGTTCTTTTAATACGTTAGTTCGCCCCAACATCTGGGATACATATTGGCTTTAATGGGCATTTAGCAGCTATTGGGGATAATGAGATTGTGTTGCTGAAAGATTATACCAGTGGGAAAGAAAAAATCAGTGTTGGCGATCATGCTGCACCATTAGAGAAAGCTGGTGATAGGTTCTGCAAAGTAATTGGTCTAATTGTAATCAGTTGCAGTTGACCTGAACAGATCTTCAAGTAGCCCATATGATACTTTTGGTTTTCGATATTTCAATGCACATCTGAATTGTGTACCTATGACTGATTTTTTCGCAACTTGAAAAAAAGGGTAACATATTCTTGGGAAGTTGTTCAATTTTCAGTAACTGATTGAAACTAAAACTGAGAATTCAAAAAAGATTGAACTCATTTCCCTTTTCATAGCTCTGTGAACATAGCTACTGAGCTATATGCCAAAAGTTAACGACAAACTCACAAAACAAGCCGAGAAAAAAAGCACGAAACACGAAATGGCAAACGGTCAAATTGCGTGTCTATTTTTTCCATGTTACCCACTAACTTGTCGGTCAAAAGCCTTGTCCGTATCCCGGGCCCCTCCCCCTAGCAGCGGTGCCTTCCCTCCTAATCTCCATGACATGGGAGGAAACTTGAAACACAACATAGCACAGGAGCAGCTGGTGACACGAACCCGCCCGCCGCGTCACCATGTCGTGATGACGATGACGATCTGCTGCGGGGAAAAGAAATCCATCCGAGCTTCACACTCTGACATTTTGGTCTGGTGACTGACTGACATCACCCGGTCACTCGGTCTAAATAGTCCTCTATGAAACACGATGGCAAACAGAAAAACGAGTGTTTTGCTCTTCATGTTTCCTGCGCACCAGGGCTTAACTTGCTGACTGAAGTTTCGCTGTTCGGGGCAAAGTTTGTGTGACGTGTTGCTTTGGGACTCTGATAAGAAATCGGGCATGGTGGCAGGCAGGAGGATTAACAAGGCTTGTGGAAGGAGGAACAGATAATTTTCGTGTTGGGCATGAAGGAAAGTTGACATTGTGTGAACAAAGGCCTAAGCTTAGTCGATAGTAATAAAGCTTCATTATATGTGAAAACAGTTTAGATCTCATAACACGGTAGCTTATTTCATCTGCTTTGTACCTAGTTAAAACAAAATGTAATAGGTATGTAATCACACTAGTTTGTGAAATAAAATGAAGAGCATGAAACTCTATCAGCTAAAATTGTTCATGTACAACAACATGCTGAATTCACTTAGAGAAACTTTCGTCTAAATTTCACTGGAAATCTTAATCCTCGAGCAGTCGCGTCTTCGGCCGTCTTCTGCGACACCAGGCTCACGCGGTGTACCGCAAGCGTGTATTTTTCATAGTGCGTGTACGTTAGCGTGGTTCAAAAAATCGTTTTTGCTCCACACCGCTTATTCGATTCCTAACCAGATTATATGCCTTCTCACAAAATTTGAGCTCATTTGGTTGAAAATTGAGACTGCACAAGCCCGTCAAAGTTTGTATGGGAATTACTATGGGAAAACGATGTTTTTCATTCAATCAACCGTAGCATTTCCACAAGTGCCCTATTGCGTTAGTCGACCCTTGGTAATACTAGGCTACTCTATTAGCTACAACTTTGCCGAAGACCGCATTCAAATCGGACGCCTCATTAATTAGTTATCAATTTGTATCCAACTGGGCAAACTTTAGCTATGATCCTCCAGCTTCCCTGCAGGCAACATTGCTGCATATGGCGCCAAAGATAGCACACTGAAATCATGGCTACTATGTTCCACTGCAGAACGCAGTGATGCCCACCGAATAGTTTAACCATCATGAGTAAAGATTTCAATTCTGGATAAAAATCGGTAACTAATTAATGAGGCGTCCGATTTGAATGCGGTCTTCGGCAAAGTTGTAGCTGATAGAGTAGCCTAGGATTACCAAGGGTCGACTAACCCACTAGGGCACTTGGGGAAATGCTACGGTTGATTGAATGAAAAACATCGTTTTCCCATAGTAATTCCCATACAAACTTTGACGGGCTTGTGCAGTCTCAATTTTCAACCAAATGAGCTCAAATTTTGTGAGAAGGCATATAATCTGGTTAGGAATCGAATAAGCGGTGTGGAGCAAAAACGATTTTTTGAACCACGCTAGTGTACGTGTTTCTCGGCTGTTCGGGCCCGTATGAAGTTGATCATCAATATTAACTTTTTTTCTCGATCAGCCTAGATAGCTGTGTAGCGTCGATAGCGATTGTCTCAATTGGCTAAGAATAACACTACGGACCGCCTGTTCCGGTGGTAAGAGTCCACCAACAGGTAACCCCTAATTCATGGTGTGATGCGGCTTCATGCTTACCGTGCCTAGGAATGAATGGCTAGGGGGGTCTAATAAAAACCTAACCGCAAACGGAGCCTGTGGAGTACCAGGACGCCCTCCACAGTATGTTGTACTTACTGCGCTAACCGGAGTAATGGTGCAGTGGACCTTGTGTTTCTCCGAGACACTCGACTGCCCTTCTTTAGTCTCACTTGAGACTGAATAAGCGCGGGATTATGAAGATGTTAATTAGTTTAAATTTTCACCTACACAGTGTATTCTGTGTATCCTCGCCTTTGACGTTTTTCAATCGATACCGATCTGGTTTTGTTGCTGCTGTTCTTTGTTGTGCTGTTGTTGCGAAGAGTTTAATCTTGCCTAGTTTGGGTAGTGGCTACGGTTAGGATGGCTCAGATCAATCTTCAGCATAAAAGAACAGCAACAATCAATCTTTGCAGACTTATGCAAAATGGTTCAGCCCAAGTGGCCTTGGTCCAAGAACCTTACTTCCGTAAGGGGAATTTCTATCTAGGAAACCTTGTGAACCCGGTGTCTGCTACTTTCAGTAAACATGAAATGGCAAACTCGCGTGTCATGCCTCGAGCCTGTGTGCTTGTCAACAAAGCAATAGTTGCTACACTCATCTCTGAACTAATTACCAAAGATGTATGTGCTATCACAATTGCTGTATCTGTTGAAAACCTCAATATGAAGTACGTCTATTGTTCGGTTTATTTACCGCATGATGAACCATCCCCTACGGATGCTTTCAAACAAGTCATCGCATACTGTACTTCAAAAGGCCTTCCGCTAATAGTTGGCAGTGATGCTAATGCTCACCATATCATCTGGGGCAGCTCAGACATTAATTTGAGAGTAGTACAGATCTTGCATTACTTAACATAGGCAACCGCACAACCTTCATGGTATCTGCTAGAGAGGAAGTGTTAGACATAACGCTTTGCTCTAGTACAATTAGTCACGAGCTGGCCAATTGGCATGTGTCAGATAAAGAATCCTCATCTGACCATCGCTACATTTTTTTTTTTTTGAACATTTAAATGTTACTTCGCAAACATTGCGTTTAAGCAATCCTCGGTCAACAAACTGGGATCTTTTTACAGATTTGGTTGCGGCCAAATTTCATGGATACTCACCATCCATTGACACTCCAAGTGATTTAGATGATGCCGTTCATACCACGACGACCTTCATCATGGAAGCTTTTGAAGAAGCATGTCCTCTACGGTCTGTGAAGATCACAAGAGGAACCCCTTGGTGGAACTCTGATCTGGCGAAACTCAGGAAGCAATGTACAAAGAGTTGGAACAGACGACGTTCGGCTGGTTCGGAGGCTTTCAGGTCGGCTCGCAAGGCCTACAGGAAAGCTCTCTGGTCTGCTGAACGATCCGGCTGGAAAAATCTTTGTACAAATGTTTCCAGTTTGAGTGAAATCAGTCGGTTAAATAAAATCCTTGCAAAATCTAAGGATTTCCGAGTGAACGAACTTCGTTTGCCAAATGGCGATCTGACTTCCTCTGATGAGGAAGTTCTGGAATGCTTATTTAGCACACACTTCCCCGGATGTGTGGATATTACATCTTCGGATGAACCTGATGTCTTTTCTTGTAGTTACGATTCCCTGGCTTCGGCTCGGAGTATTGTAACTATAGAGTCGATTGAGTGGGCACTTAATAGCTTTGCTCCTTTCAAATCTCCTGGGGCAGATGGGATTTATCCTATTTTGCTTCAGAAGGGATTTGATCATTTCAAACATGTTTTGAAACAACTACTTGTTTGCTACAGGGTATATTCCCAAATCCTGGCGGGGTATTACTGTGCAGTTTATTCCGAAAGTGGGTCGTGCGTCGTATGAAGAAGCAAAAAGTTTCAGACCTATCAGTTTGACCTCTTTTCTTCTGAAATGCTTAGAACGCATTGTGGATCATCACATCCGTGATGTTCATCTGGCCAACGTGCCTCTTCATGTGAACCAACATGCCTACCAATCTGGTAAGTCCACTGTGACTCTTTTACACAAGGTTGTTTACGATATCGAGAAAGCATTCGCTCAAAAGCAATCTTGTTTGGGTGTTTTCTTAGATATTGAGGGTGCCTTTGACAATGTGCCCTTCGATGCCATATTGGAAGCCGCACGGAGTCATGGTATATCTCCAATGATTTCCAATTGGATTCATCAAATGCTCAAAAACCGATATCTCTTCTCGACATTGAGTCTAGCAGGGATTAGGAAATTGAGTGTTTGTGGATGCTCCCAAGGGGGAGTCTTACCACCGCTTTTGTGGAATCTCGTAGCAGATACACTATTGAGGCAACTCAATAATAGCGGTTTTCCTACTTATGGTTTTGCCGACGACTACCTAACATTGTTAGTTGGTATGTGCATCAGCACCCTTTTCGACCTAATGCAAAACGCCCTTCAGGTAGTTGAGGGTTGGTGTCGCCAATATGGCCTTTCGGTTAATCCGAGTTTAACATCTATTGTTCTTTTTACGGAAAGGTGAAACCGTAATGGCGTTCGACCTTTGCGTCTCTTTGATTCTGAAATCGATGTGACTGAACAGGTAAAGTACGTTGGAGTCATTCTTGATTCCAAGCTTTCCTGGACACCTCATGTTGAGTTCAGAATCAAGAAAGCTTGTATGGCCTTCGGGCAATGCCGGCGAACCTTTGGTACAACTAGGGGTCTTAAACCCAAGTATATCAAATGGATCTACACAACTGTTGTTCGGCCAATATTGGCCTATGGATGTCTTGTGTGGTGGCAAAAGGGTGAAATGAGAACGATCCAATCAAAGAGAGGCATCTTGAATAGTCCCCTGAAAAAAATAATGAGTTTTTCAGAATCACAATCCAAATTCCTGGGACATTTTTCGGAGCTACAAGTATCTGAAATAATTTGGTAAAAACAAATCTTTCCAAAATGTGCATCCTATTTTTTTATTGTTTAACAAGAGTATTTTCATACTAAATCCTTCTAGGACTTTGTCAGGGATTTCTTCAAGGATTCGTTCGAAATATTCTATGGAGGTGTTTCTAGAGCTAGATGTTCCTCCTCTACTTATTTAGCAATCTTATGACAGACAAAAAGATATAATGTGTGATCCTTTGAGAAAAGGTCATACTTGGGCAGTTTTCGCTAAAACTCATTTAATTTCATACTAAACGACCAAATGACTGAGTTACCCAAACACAAGTAAATTGTTATGAGTAACAGAGGACCACCTACCCAAAAGATTTTATTCAATGTTTTGCTCCTGCAAAATTAGATCGGATGCTTCGAACCCTCAGCGTGATCTTACTAAATAGCTGTGTAATTTCCGATTGTACTATATGGACAATTCCTTTTTGTTTCAAACTGTTGGTAGTTTTCCTACTAGTTGCAATCAGCCTGTGATGAATACGGCAAATCTAAAAATCATCAGGATGGAATTCAGCTCGTTACTTGCGGTAATCTTTCATTTGAAGTTGTTGCTGCCAGTAGCCTGAACAGAATAGCAAACAGTATACTTACTGCAATTCAAGTAGCTGCAGCTGTTCAAGTAGTTGCAGTTGCAATGTTTTTTGCCTTCTTCACATTTCTTTTGAGTTCGTCCAAGACGAAAAGATTCTATTCCTGTTTCATTTGTTGCAACTGTTGTTGGGAAGAAATCTATCTTGTGTATGGTACGTTGTAACTTTATCTGTCGCTAGCCATTGTGCAAATACGTCCTTTCATCGGCAATTTGTCTTTCGACTTGGAAGCACCGTTGTTTTTCATCTGTTCCTTGGTTTTCACTTGGTGAAATTTATTCTTCTCGATGAGATCCACTTGTGTTGAATGAGACAAATTTTAAAGTTGCATTTCTGAACATTTCAACGAAATTTACGACTTTCGAGAGTGCTCGAAGATTTGTTCACTTTATCTGCGCTTGCAATGTTGTTTTGGCCCAGAATGATACCCCCAAGACAACCCAAGGGGTGTTATTTTTCAAACAGCAAAGCTCAATCTTAACTTTCCGAATTAAATATTTATAATTCCCACAGTGTGTTTGTGTGTGGGTGAACGCGAAAATTTGTAGCAGCCGAACTGTGGCCTCTGCGTGCCAAGAAAACTCCCACGGGGCGACGATGATGGTTGCCGTGCTTTCGAGCCTTTGCACCACCATTAACTGCCTTCCAGAGCGGGTTTCGAATTTCGCTTTTGGCGAAAGTTTCGGCTCCCATTTATTTTAACAGTCTCCACAGTCAGGTAGCTCAGCATACGTCAACATCGTTCCGTTTGCGAATGATGCCATTCTAAATAATTTATGACCGAGAGTTGTTTTTCTGCTCGGAAGTCGACTCGGACTTTCACTTGGTTACCATGATGGCACGAAGCACCAGTCTTCTTGGCAGTGTTATTTTCTACGAAAGCTTTTAATGTGAAAACTTCTGCTTAAGCTTTGTTATGAAGAGTGTAACCAGAGATTCCGACTGGTGCAACCAAAATCCTCTTAAGATATTTTGCTTAGTAGAAATAATCAACAATTAACACGTTGTATATAGAAACCTCGTTTTACAGACAGGTTAATCAACGCCGAATTGAAATCTAGTCCAAGTGTATTTTCATACCAAGTTTATCAATACGTACAACTAAATGCTTCTATTCCAATCAGATAGATATCAAAGTATATTTCAATCGGATTGTCTTGACACTTGATACAGTTATTTCTTCCAAAGTTTTCTAATTGTTATTGTAATGAAATCCTACCATTCATTCATAAATGGCAAAAATATTTGAATCCACTTGTTTCATTTCTGAAACTGAGGGTTCATTTGGCTCGGTAGCATTCCATTCCTCCTCAAAACATACCACCAAACAGTTGGAAAAGAAACGTTCCTATCTCCATATACTGTCTTTCTACACTGCCCACGTCCTGCCCCACATCCGACCCCGCAATCATACCTTGCGGAAATTACATGCTGGAAAAGAATTTCATTAAGGCTGGAAAGTTTTCCGCATAGTTTGCCGCCACTTGGAGCCTACGTACCTATTAGACCCTCGACAAATGAAGACGTTTGCGTTGGCGATGGAACAAACTCTCGAATTTCCATACTTCCTCGAAAACATGCCTTTGGTGCTACTAGCTGACACGATGATGTCCCCCCCAAATCCATTTTCGATGGGAAACTTTCGAGTGAAATATGAAACGAGCTCGAATTTGCCTTGTACAATTTTTGGAATTTTTGGTGACACGAAAAGAAGTTTAGTCTTTCCACTTGCGAGAGCAGTTTGTTCATTTAATAAGTGTTGGTCTTTTTTCTTTTCGCCCAAATGGAATACTTTCAAACTTGTTCCAATTAATGCAGCACGTGCCGCTTTCCCACATTGTCTTTATCCCTCGGACGTATGAAACAAAGCTTAACATTTTTATTATTTTATTTTCTCATTAGTCGTCTCTGTTGGGTTTCAGACATGACCTGACCAGCAACGTAGCCCAAAGGGGGGAAATCTTTTTTCCAAGAAGTGCAACCTGCTCGAGAAATACAGCTTTGAACGTTATTGGGAACCAAAGCACGATGACGAGTGAAAAGACCAGGAATAACAATGGCTAACGGGCATCCTCACAGAGATGGAGAAGTGCAGAAAATCCTTGGCAGTTAGCAGGGATCCGAGATTGCAATTTAGCTTGACACTTGATGACTGTTGCATTGCCAGTGGCATTGAAATTCAATTTGCAGAAGACGTAACTGATATAATATTCCCAAAGGACATAGGATAGTTGTCCTCAAAAATAAACAGCCAACTTTTTCAAAATGCAGTCGAGATTCATAATTGAAAGAGCAACATAGTTTTGCGCTCAAGAAATTAACAATTACAACTATAAATGAAATAGTTTTCAGATAGTTTTTCACCATATAGGGTTTAAAGTCCCTATCTATATTCTAGACTCATTATTTGTGGCTCAACCAAGACTACATATATTCAATCTTTTTTTTATGTTTTAACACTTCCACTGCCATGCTACAAATCACTTACACCAACTGTCATGCTTCAAAAGAGTGGTAACGGTATTTTTCGACTGCCGTCGTTGGGGTGACAATGGGTCAAAAAACGATACTAAAAGATTATATGTGAAAAAACAAATGCAATTGAAGTCGGAATAAATTTTTATTTGGTAGGTATACTTTTCTATGTTGTAATCATAGTTAAGCAAGGCAGTACCACGTGATTCCACATTATATGATTTTTTTTAAACTATACTACAAATGATTGAAAATTGACCCAATCTCACCACTTAGAGGGGGTGAGAATGGGTCAAAGTCACTTATCTAAGAAGATAACATTGCTTCGACTATTTCTTTGAAAACTCCTTCGGCAAAAAATGGGAATTTCTTTGGTATTTTGATTGTAATTTTTTTGCAGGGTATTTTGAAATCTTTGTGTTAGGGGTCATCCATAAATGAGGTAGCATTTTAGTGGGGAGGAGGAATCTCTGAAATAGGACAGATCGGTGAAGTACTAGATTTGTAGTAATGAGGTGAATTTTAGTATGGTGAGAAGGTCACTTCTCCGTTTCTGCAATGAAATGGTGCAAAAAGCGTGGGTATTATGATTCCTAGCCTAATTTGATGCTGTTTGAGCAAAACTTTGGGCAACAGTGTTGTTGTTTTCTCCATTTCTTGCAACATAAACAACATAATTATCCAAAGTTTTACTCAAACAGTATCAAATTAGGCAAGGAATCATAATACCCACGCTTTTTGTACCATTTCATTGCAGAAACAGATAACTGACCTTCTCACCATACAGAAATTCAGCTCATTACTACAAATCTAGTACTACACCGAACGTGCCCCATTGCTACGATGCATGTATTAGGTATGAGAAAATTGGCTATGATGGGGAAGGGGGTGTTTAAAATTTGCCAAAAAATCCTACGTCATTAGTGAACGGCAGAAATTCCCGGGGAAGTCTTGGAAGGAACTGCCGGGAGAACCCCTGAAGGAATTCGCGGGGAATCTCAGAAGGAACAGCCGGAGGAATCTTGGAAGGAATCCTGGAAGGAACTCCCGGGGGAATATCAGAATGAATTCCCGGGGGAGTTCCCGAGGGCATTCCTGGAGGAATCCCCGAGGACATTCCTGGAGGAATCCCCGAGGATATTCCTGGAGGAATCCCCGAGGACATTCCTGGAGGAATCCCCGAGGATATTCCTGGAGGAATCCCCGAGGACATTCCTGGAGGAATCCCCGTGGACATTCCTGGAGGAATCCCCGAGGACATTCCTGGAGGAATCCCCGAGGACATTCTTGGGGGAATCCCCGAGGACATTCCTGGGGGAATCCCCGAGGACATTCCTGGGGGAATCCCCGAGGACATTCCTGGGGGAATCCCCGAGGACATTCCTGGGGGAATCCCCGAGGACATTCCTGGGGGAATCCCCGAGGACATTCCTGGGGGAATCCCCGAGGACATTCCTGGGGGAATCCCCGAGGACATTCCTGGGGGAATCCCCGAGGACATTCCTGGGGGAATCCCCGAGGACATTCCTGGGGGAATCCCCGAGGACATTCCTGGGGGAATCCCCGAGGACATTCCTGGGGGAATCCCCGAGGACATTCCTGGGGGAATCCCCGAGGACATTCCTGGGGGAATCCCCGAGGACATTCCTGGGGGAATCCCCGAGGACATTCCTGGGGGAATCCCCGAGGACATTCCTGGGGGAATCCCCGAGGACATTCCTGGGGGAATCCCCGAGGACATTCCTGGGGGAATCCCCGAGGACATTCCTGGGGGAATCCCCGAGGACATTCCTGGGGGAATCCCCGAGGACATTCCTGGGGGAATCCCCGAGGACATTCCTGGGGGAATCCCCGAGGACATTCCTGGGGGAATCCCCGAGGACATTCCTGGGGGAATCCCCGAGGACATTCCTGGGGGAATCCCCGAGGACATTCCTGGGGGAATCCCCGAGGACATTCCTGGGGGAATCCCCGAGGACATTCCTGGGGGAATCCCCGAGGACATTCCTGGGGGAATCCCCGAGGACATTCCTGGGGGAATCCCCGAGGACATTCCTGGGGGAATCCCCGAGGACATTCCTGGGGGAATCCCCGAGGACATTCCTGGGGGAATCCCCGAGGACATTCCTGGGGTAATCCCCGAGGACATTCCTGGGGGAATCCCCGAGGACATTCCTGGGGGAATCCCCGAGGACATTCCTGGGGGAATCCCCGAGGACATACCTGGGGGAATCCCCGAGGACATTCCTGGAGGAATCCCCGAGGACATTCCTGGAGGAATCCCCGAGGACATTCCTGGAGGAATCCCCGAGGACATTCCTGGAGGAATCCCCGAGGACATTCCTGGAGGAATCCCCGAGGACATTCCTGGAGGAATCCCCGAGGACATTCCTGGAGGAATCCCCGAGGACATTCCTGGAGGAATCCCCGAGGACATTCCTGGAGGAATCCCCGAGGACATTCCTGGAGGAATCCCCGAGGACATTCCTGGAGGAATCCCCGAGGACATTCCTGGAGGAATCCCCGAGGACATTCCTGGAGGAATCCCCGAGGACATTCCTGGAGGAATCCCCGAGGACATTCCTGGAGGAATCCCCGAGGACATTCCTGGAGGAATCCCCGAGGACATTCCTGGAGGAATCCCCGAGGACATTCCTGGAGGAATCCCCGAGGACATTCCTGGAGGAATCCCCGAGGACATTCCTGGAGGAATCCCTGAGGAAATCTCTGAGGTAATTCCGGAAGGAAAATTCGGAAGGGATCACCAAAGGAATTCTTAGAAGAATCTGTGAGGGAATTCCTGGAGAATTTTCCGAAGGAAATCCTTGATGATTTTCCAATTAAAATCATTGAGGATGTTCCGAAGGAATTCCTGACGAAATTTGTAGAACAATCCTTGAATGACCTTCAGGAGGAACCCTAGACGGAACTCCTGATAAATAGATCTCTAAAGGTACTTCTGGAGGGTGCCCTGGTGAAATGTCTGGAAAATTTCGGAGGGAGCTTCTGGAGGATTTTTTGTAGGCAATCCTATTGTAATCCATAAATTAACTCCAAAAAAACTGAAGGAATTCGTGGAAGCATCTCATGGAATTTTTTTTTTTTGTTTTTATTTTTGTGTATTTTTACTAGTTGCTAATTCTACACTCAGTCATCTCATGGAACCTCAAGGAACACCTGGAGAAATTCGCCAAAGAGTTCCTGGGAATATCCCTGAAGGAATTGCAGAAGTATTTTGGAGTGTTTTTGGAGAAGCACTACTATGTGGACGAGTGCGGAATGGAGCCCTGAAGCCAGCAATTTAGCTGGCGCTATTATTAATTGATTGTCACCTATTTTTATTCTACTCGGGGTAGTTCTGGATTGCCGAAACATTTGCACGTTCCCGGAGGAAATTTCAAGGAAGTTTTCGTATATTCAGGTATAGAAATTCACCGCTCTTCGGTTTGTTCCCACAATCGAATCTTGCAACACATTAAACCTCGCCCAGCGTTAATCTTTATCTTTAATATGTGTCCATTTGTGACAAACGCAATCTTAAATGCATGATAGTACAACAGTTTCAAAAATTATAAAAGATAATCATTTTTTTATATTTAACTTGTAGGAAGTTATCTTGTTTTTGTTTGTTATTCGGATTGAAATCATTAAGAAGGTGAGATCAAACGCGATAGCAACGGTTGGGTCTAGTTGCTAAATATATCAATCCACTGTTCACCGGGAAGGTAGGTCGCCATTTCCAAGCCGATTTAGCAACGGTTGATGGGGTTCGTGCGTTATGATGGCGGTTGCCAATTTGGGTTCACGCATTGGTGGGCATTAGACTGGCCCAAATACAAAAATGTCGAAAAATTCCACGGGGCACCCTCTAAAATCGTGCCTTAGGATGAGAAGAACAACCTGTGAAAGATTCAGCTCAATCGGTTGAAAACTGAGCTGGCGCAAATGAGTTGAAGGTTTGTATGGGATGTACAGTCCAAATATATGGGAAATTGGATGACCTCCAGTCTCTCATACAACACGCCGGTTTGGCGAGTTCGATTTGGCTCAGAATTGAAAGAATAGCAGTTGATACCCTAATGAACAACTTTGTAGAAGATCATATCATGATAAAACTTAATTTAGTTGCGGTTTTATCCAAAGAAAGCAGGATGAGGACATCTTCCTCCGTTTACTCTGGGTTGTTATATACACCACGTGTTGGTCGGCCGTCGCTTGCGCGCTACATCATAGGCAGCTATGTAATTCTACACTGTCTCGATACTCACCCACATGCGTGAGCAATGGAAATGAAGGACAACATAGCCGCCTATGATGTAGTGGGCAAATTTCGAACGGCAAACACGTGCTGCATGTAACAACCGAGAGTCAACGGGGGGAGATGTCCTCATTCTGGCTTCGTTGGCTAAAACCGCAACTAAATTAAGTTTCATCTTGATATGGTCTTCTACAAAGTTGTTCATTAGGGTATCAACTGTTGTTCTTTCAATTCTGAGCCAAATCGAACGTGCCAAATCGGCGTGCTATATGAGAGACTGGAGGTCATCCAATTTCCCATATATTTGGACTGAACATCCCATACAAATCTTCAACTCATTTGCGCCAGCCCAGTTTTCAACCGATTCAGCTGAATCTTTCACAGATTGTTCTTCTCATCCAAAGGCACGATTCTAGAGGGTGCCCCGTGAATTTTGAAAACTTTTTTTTCGCTTCATACAAATGTGGGCCGGTCTTGTGGGCATCGTCTTAGTGAATCAAAACGAGATGTTATCTATCCCGACGATTCTACACTTTGGATGGTATCTTCTTCAGGGGAAAGATACGTTTTCCGTTTTTTGTACTGTGTAGTTTTTTTCTAACTTTAACTGTCGGGTGGTGAAAGTTTTGGTAATACATAACTTCGGTTTTTGTGACACTGGTTGTTTTTTTACGTAATCATTTTTTTTTTGTCTGCGCTAAAAAAACAACTAACCATTTTTTTTTCAGAAATTCCATTGTAATCCTTTTTGCAACGCCTTTTGTTGAGTTCTTTAGCAATTATAATCAGATTCCTTTTTAATTCCTTGGTATGTTTTAGGGGAATCACTATACTGATTAAACAACTGCAAAAGTCATGATTTTGTTTCATGAAATTACGAATGAAAAAATCAAAGATTGCCCTAGCGATCGCGACGTTTAATTGTAATACATACATAATATTTAATCAGCGATTTTCGTGGTTTAGTGAATCCCTATATTGTATTTATATTTATTCCTAAGATTCTTTTGGAAAAATCTTTGGAAATTTCATTCAAAAATTTTGTTGAAAATTTTGATAAAACCATTACAGCTAGTCCTTCCCGCGGAATTTTTTTTATAAATTCCAGTGGCATTTTTTTTTTTGTTCGGAAAATCCTTTGGTTTTTTTTTATTTTTAATTCCTAAATTCCACGGCAATTTAATTAGAAAAAAATAGTGGATATTATGACAGGGATTCCTTTCACAATTTATGAATTCCTTTAGCAGTACATTTGTGAAACTTCTCATAGAGTTGCTTTGAAACTTCAGAATTGCTACAGAAATTTTTAAAGGGATTTATTTAGGAAGCAATTTACAAAAGAACTGTGATTTCCTAAAGCATCTGAAGAAAATGTTTATAATTGGAACTTTCACTGAAAAAATCCGATGAAATTTTCAAAAAACTGGCAGAGAAATTGACGTGGGAATTTCCATAAAAGTTGCCGATGGAATTTTCAAAAAAAAAATGAAAAATTTCCTTAGGGTATTTCAGAAAAATATTCCAATGAATTTTTAGAAGAATTTTCAATAGAAATTCCTGCAAAAAATCATAAAGAAATTTCTGAAGGTCCTCTCAGGGAATATTCGGAAGGAATTACGGTTTTTATTTCAAAGACAGCGCCAAGGAAATTCCTGAAGGCATTTCTGATAGACTCCTCAAAAGAATTACTAAAAGAAATTTAAAAGGATTTTCCTAAGGTATTTTCGTAGGAATTCTGCAAGAATTGTTCAATGAAGTTCCCAAAAAAATCTCAAAGACATTTTCGATGCATTTCCTAAAGAGCATTTCTAGCACAACACATGAATGACGTAGACACGACCTTTAAGAGCGTATTCGCTCTTGAAAGAAAACTCTACATCAAAAAACCGAATTTCACAAGGTTCCATACATTTTTCTTTTTTATTTTTCATTTTATATTCGCAGTAACTTAAGCATGGCGGTATTTTTTTGTGAATTTTAGCTTAGGCTAATTCTTTACACCGACCGGCCTTTTTGAGCTTTACATGCTCTCTGATGAGTCTTACGAATTTTCTTATGTGCATTTTAGCTTAAACTTCTACACTCGAGTCTCACGGAGGTTTCAGGGGGATTTCAGAGGCGTTTCATAGTGTTTCAATACGTTTCAGCAGGTTGGAGCGGGGATTTGCTAAGCTCTAGGGGAGTTTCAGCGACGTTTCAAAGCTTTTCAGGAATTTACAGAGGGCTTCATTGACTCTGCACTGAACGCATGGAAATTATACAAGCCTGGCTCTCAGGAAAGCTTTAGGGGTGTTTCAGGGAGCATTTCAAGGCTATTAAGGTTTTCTGAGGCATTCAGAGCGTTTCAGCAGGTTTCAAAGGCTCTCAGGTAAGCATCGGGGAAACTCCTAGGGCTTTCATAGCAGAGTAATTTGCACATGCTGTAATCTCATGTGTGGGAGCCGTACCCCTAGTGAGCTCCCATGTGCACTGTACATAGAGTGCACTGTGTGTAGAGTGTGAAATTTACAAAAACTTTCTAAACGAACAAGAATTGAAACCTCAATCTTTGATATAAACAGCGCAGCGGATGAGGCGAGCTTCCCGGGAACTATGCGCTTAGCTCGCACCCACAGGAGCATCTAATCAGCGCAGCACACTGCGATTTTGAAGAGCTAGGAGACAATGTAGCTCGCTGCCATATTTATGTAGGGTCTGGGACCATTTGGGCAGGAGCACCTATTTTGGGCACTTGCCGCTGTAGCTCAGTCAATTTTCAGCCAATTGACTTAATTTTTGGAATACGGTTAGATACGCACAGTATCTGGCCATGTACAAAATTCCATATCAATTAGTTTGAAATTGACTGAGTTATAGAAGCAAGTGCCCAAAATAGGTGCTCCTGCCCAAATGGTCCCAGACCCTACGTGCATACACTCCCGATCAAAAGTTTGGGGTCACCCCCGCAAAAACAGGTGATTTTTTTAGGCCCATATCTCCACCAATTTGCGCCCGATTTCAAAACCCTAGGTTTCATTCAAAAGATAATAAGTCAAAGAAACTTTGAACATGATTTAAAGGAAACTTTTTCAAAAAAAATTGCATGTAAACTTAACCTAAAGTTGTCAAATTTTCTAAAAAATGAATATAAACTTACGGCAGTGCTGCTGCAAATTGGGTCGACCAAATTTTAAGATGAGAGTGGTAATATAACCCTTTGTCTATTAGCTTTCAACCAAAAGTTTGGGGTCACCCCTCAATATCAGCAAATAGTTTGGGGTCACTTTCGTTAAACGTGGAAAAGTGATTTGATGATATCTTCGGCATCTATAGTTCAGTTTTAATTCTTTTTGGCTCATTTCAAAGATAATTAACTAAATTTACGTTTGATGTCTTTAACTTAACGTATTGACCGATTATTGTATATAAAAATGTTATGTGAAGTTAACACATTTCACGACATTTCAAAAAAATGAGGCAACTTTACGTTAAGTTTTAGTATGTAAATTTCAACAAATATGTGTGGTTCAATGTCTATGCAGTAAGTATCATTCATTTTGTTTCAAATAGGCCAAGAAGAATTAAAATTGAACTATAGATGACGAAGATATCAACAAATCACTTTTCCATGTTTTACGATAGTGACCCCAAACTTTTGGTCGATAACATCAAGGATTAATTTACTTAATAACTTTTTTTCTAGATTTTATAGTTAAGTTCTGTAAAAAGCAGTTTAAAGCTCATAGAAAATGAGTTATATTACCGCTCTCATCTTAAAATTTGGTTGACCCAGCGACACTGCCGTAAGTTTATATTCATTTTATAGAAAATTTGGCAACTTTGGGTTAAGTTAACATACAAAATTTTTTGAAAAAGTTTCTTTTAAATCATGTTCAAAGTTCCTTTGACTTATTATCTTTTGAATGGGGCTTAGGGTTTTGAAATCGGACGCAAATTGGTGAAGATATGGGCCTAAAAAATGACATGTTTTTGAGGGGGTGACCCCAAACTTTTGATCGGGAGTGTATACAATAGAAACAGAACACGAAAACTAAAACTAAACAATTTAAATGTCATCTTTTATTGTCGTGATAAAATCTCAGCTCACCTTCGTTGGGCGTCGTGGCCTCCGACATGATGGCGGCTGTTGTTCCCGTAACCGTGCACAGCTCCGTGCGATTCAGTTTCCACTAATTTCACCGAAATTTTCCCACCGTTATGCACTTTTCGTTCCCGCGGCAAATGCAGTCGTCACTTTTTAATCACTTTACGGCGAGGGAGCGAGCGAGCGCGCTGTGTTCGTCACAGTTGTGGTCGTTCCTGCCTGGAGGATTAACTTTTCCTGCCCCCTCGTTGTTAGCAGCGAGGAGCAGACGACACGGGGGATACGGGTGCTTTCACTTGGATAACCATCCCTCCGATGGCGGGAGGGAGGCGCGGATCAGTTGAAACAGAGGAAATTCAACTTTATTTTAGCTTTTTTCCACTCGTGTTTTATGATGTTTTCACAGTGAAAACTTTACGAGCGGTCTCTTTCGTTCGGTTCAGTTATTTGAGTAATGGAACAAGTTGGTCATTTTTTCTCTTTTTTCGTGGTTTTGTTGAATGTTGCTCACGGTATTTTTCTATTTCACTTTTTTTCTCTGGTGGCAGCCAACTCACAGAAATACACGCTACAGTTACAGATTCGTGAGGGGCGCAAGGAGGAGGGAAAGCTTTTTATTTATTTTGCTTAATGGCTACGATTATTACTTGTTTTCCAGAAGGTATATTAGCCCCAGATCTGGGATCTGTACAGGTTCGGTATTACTTTGACTGGCAAACTGGTTTGCTTTATGGGAAGCGAGTAGAGAGAATACCAATCTTTTATGGGAGGTTTGTACAGGTTGGAGCACTAGAGTAGAACCACTGCTGCTGCTACTGCTACTGGAGGCGTTGGTGCCTCTGCCATTATGCGGTAGTTTTGAGTTGCCACGAAAATGCTTCGTTTGCATGCCATAGATGATTATTATACACAGTCGCACACATCCACTCACGTGGAAAAAACTGGACTACGGAGTAACTTTTGCTTTTTCGGTTATTATTGTTGTACACACACACACACACACTCGGAGATAGATGAGCTTTTTCGTTTAGCTTGATTTGAAGAAACTTTTTTCACTACTTTGGCTTATATCGTAAATGCAACACTTTTGATCTAGCGCTAGTTATTTTTGATTAACAATTCAAGACAAACTTTTATGTTGGAGTAAACTGCTTCATTAAGATTATGATTAATATTGCTGAACATCTACTAGCTAACACGACTTGCTTTTGGAATGCTTATCAACACTTGCAATTTGCTTTACACTAAATATAACTCGGATAGATTTCTTCAAAGGTCATAGAACTGGTGCTCAATATAATATTTACAGTGATCTGTACACTCGGTGCCTAACGCACCCATCGATATTCGATTGATGAATATGGTAACAAATTACTTCTTCCAACACCTGAGCTCTCTCTGGCTCCTGTCTTCTTAAAATCCTATTTACAATAGACACAAACACTAACATCGAGTGACAACAACTCCCTTCGAACCACTCGAATCCACAATTAGCTTCTTCTCCAAACAGACGAATATCTAGGTCATGTCGTCACGTTGCTACTGGTATCCTTAGAATCCACGAAGAACCAACGCTGCTGCCGCCAACTAACACTGATTCGATTGCTATTCAATGCATAATTAATCATCGTTGTCACGCTATCGGTACACTTTCACCACACTCTCCTCTATTGCGTTGGGTGGTGCATTCCACCGATCTTCCACCCCCACGTTTCATTCATCCCCACAAGTAACGAAACCGCACCGCATTGAATCGTCCTCACGTGCTTTCGATTTTTACTGTTTTTCCCATTCCGCGCAGTTCATTGAAGTATTGCTGTTTTTGTTTTCGCTGCACTCGAGATTGAAGCACACTGATTTATTAGTCAGCAAAACCTGCAAAGAATCGGGGAGAAAAAAAACAATGTCAGTTATATCAGTTGCATGTAAAATTTATAACAGTGACAGACGCTCGCCGCTCGCCAAGCTCATAGCCAAATGCATTTGTTGTTGGCTGGTGTTTTAGTAGATAAATCACGGAAGATCACGGACTTTGGACATGTGGAAGTGACAGATATGCAGATTCTTTGGAACTAGAAATAAAACAATCAGAAATAGCGAACTTTGGGCTTAGAACAAATAGAAAATACTAGTATATCCATGCCAAATACATATTCTAAGTTCTATTACAAATAAATCATTTGCAACCACGATACCTTACTCGTCTTCCCATACATTTTGAACGATTTTTGCAGGCAGCTAACTTAAACTACTTAATACAACAACACAAGGAAATCAGCTCCATTGGAAGACAACCATGGCGTCGCAGTCATGGACGAAATTATGCAAGTATCCATTAAGAAACTCTTTCAGAATCTTTGAAACCTTTGAATCTTTGAAGGAATTGTTGGATTATAGGGGAATTGTGGGTGAAATGAACAGGGTGGTGTTTTACAGCATTCAGGGTATTTTTGCATATTTTAGCAATTGGGTTCGATGCAACAACATAAATCATTGTACTTCTGCTGATATTGGACTTAAAAATTAGCTTAACCACTTTGAAATGACGAAAATATCGAAGAGCATGCAAACAATATAGTCTGATGTAAAACTGAGCTAATTGTATCCATTTTTCGCAAATTTCTACATGTGTAATACCATATTCCAATAATTCACTTATAAAAGAAAATATTTAGTAAAGAAAAAAGTTAGGTTTTGTTTTTAATAAAATTTTAGTAACTTTAAAACAAATAGAACTTAGGGATAAAATGAACAGTCAAACTTGATATAATTTTTACAAGATGTTATACAAACTTGGTATACTGAAATCTCTAATGCATATCTTTACATAACTAGAGTAAAAAGTTCAGATAACCAACTTCAACAAAATAAAGTTGTTATTAGAAAATCCGCCTGTTTTAGTACATTTTTCAAATAATTATTTCAGTACATTGCAAACTGTATATAAGAAGTTTCAAAATCGTAGCACACACAATTTGCATCAAATTTACAGACATGCAGTTGAATAAATCGAAATTATACGTTAAAATTAACTTTTAAATATGTGTTGATTTTACCCCCATCGATTTTTCATTTTACCCTTACTGTTTTTCTTGCATTTCTTGACATCGAAAAAATTAAAGTAAACTGTCGTTCTGAGCAACTTTTTCTTCTAGATTGTTTAGAACATAATGCCATCTACGATATTACATGGTAAAAAATAATGATTTTAACATATTTCCATTGAAAACGACGTCAAACGCTTAGGGTGGTCATTTTACCCCCATTTCCCCTACCGATTAAAAAAAACTCCCAGGAACGTATTCGAATGAATTTGCACAAGAATTCTAAAAGAAATTCTAAAGGGAACCCAAGAAACAAAACTAGCTGAATAACAGTTTCTTAAGCTTAAGTTTGCTTAAAAGTGGTTTGTTCCACTCTTGTACAGCAAAAATGTTTGTTGGGAATTCTTAGAGGAACAGCTAATTCTGGGACAATCCATGAGAAATCCACAAAGGAATTCTAGGAGGACAACTTGGATTAATTTCTAAAACAATTCCAGACAAATCCCCTGATAAAATCCAGGAAGAAATTTTCAAAAAAAAAGAAGTAGGAAATTCTTGAAGGAATCTGTAAAAGAATACCTGGAGCAATGCCTCAATTAATGTGAACCACAATCACCAAGAAAAGTATCTGAATTCCTGGCAAAAGCTCTAAAGAACTAAGGCAGAGTTTCTGGAGGAGTTTCGGGAAAAATCCCATGAGAAGTTATAAAAATCATCCTTATGGATTATTATAAATAGGAATTCCTGATGGAATTTCTGGAAGAATACCTGCACGAACTAGTGGAGAGATTTCCATAAAAAATCCTAAACGAGTTCCTAGAGAAGTCTCTATAAGAATTTCGAGGGAAATCTTTGGCGAAATTTCTGGATAAATCTTTGAACAAAAAACTTGGTGGTACCTCTGGAAGATTCTTCAGAGTAATCTCTGAGAGAATTACTGGAGTATCTGAAAGAATTCCTGAACAAAAATCTCTGGAAGAATTTTTGGAAAAATTTCTGAAAGAATTCCTAAAGGAATCTGTGAAGAAAACCCTGAAGAAAATTCCTGGATGGCCCTCTGGGAAAGTCTACTGGGTAAATAATTTGAGGAATTCCAGCACAAATCTGGAAGAATCTTTGCGGAAATCCCTGAAAGAGGTTCTGGATAAATTTTTGATGGAATGTCCGGAATTCTCAGGAGGAATTTCAGAAGGAAACTCTGGTGGAATTCATAGAAAAAACCAGTAGGGACACTCACATGGGAAATATTTAACCTCGAAACACGAAAAAATTGACCCGATATTTTTCAATTGAATGAGATTTTGTTTATGTGCTGGATTTGTGAATCATTTACTTCTGCATCAACACATAATCATTTTTCCTCATCTAACTTTCAAAAAAAAACAAATGGAAAATACCTAATTGTCTTCTTAAAAAAATTTAACTCGAAAACGGTTTGTTGGATTGAAATAATGTCTTCGAAGATATTTGAGGATATTTGAAGGGCTTTTAGAAAAAAAAATGCATTGAGATTCATAGCAGATCTATGTTAGATGTCATATAATTTTAATATTCCAAAAACCTTACCTTTAGTTTTTCTTTTATTTTCTGTAGAAAGCTGACTTTCAGCCTTAAAATTGGCCAAGTAGCCCAGAATAGTCAAATGCTTCTAACCAGTACTGAAAATGTAATTTATACATTTCTAAATTAATCCACCTGCAGCTCATTTTAGAAACTGAACTTGAGAATATGTTATAAAAAAGTTTGGCTTAAAAAGAAAAGTGTCCTATCCAATAAGATCGAAAAAGCTAATAGGAAGAACACGCCGCGATATAGGCATACCCCTATGAACGGAGTGCGAATTCCGAAAAAACTACTGATCGATAGAATTTGTGATGAAAACAGAACAATACATAGGCAGTCGGGTGCCTGAAACTTTTGCCAGTCTTGGTAAGTTGGTATGAACTACCAACCAAGCCGATCTGTTTAAAAGCACAGGCCGCACGGCAGAAGTTTCAGGCATTCGATGTATTCGTTCAATACATGGCCTACTTGCCTAATTTCACCTTCTATACAATTTCCGGTATAGAAGGTGAAATTTCCGGTAGGGTACAATCCCACCAGAACGCGATTTTTTTCACAAATTTCATCTCTCAATTTGCCAATTAGCAACATTTCGTGCCTTCTAATTGAAAGTTTTTCCAGTACGGATTGAAAGCTTGAATATCTTCATATTCTTGATGCAAAGAATGTTCGTGTCTTCGGCAAAAGTGTTTAATACATCATAATCTATTTGATAATAAAATTATGCTAATGTTTTTCTGCAAGCTGGCGCTAATAGATACATATTTGCTCAGCATCCTATACACCCTGAGCGACAAACGTCCTCAAAAAGTAAACTTCTTTTGAGGTGAATATCTTGATGCAATATAATGTCAAACAATACCAATACTTCTTATTTGATGGATAATTTATTTCAGAATTGACTCTAAATTGACAGAATTGACGAAAGTATAGCTTCAAAGATTACATATGGGAATTTCGAACCACTGTTCAAGATATAATATACATCCGTTAGGTACTTCATATCTCGAAAATATTCTAAGTTGATGACTTCGGCAGCACCACTTAATGGCAGAGTTCCGAATCAAATGGCTCATCAACTGTGAATGTTTAACCTACCAAACAACTCCAAACACAACATCTTTCTAAGGACTGTTCAATTTATAAAACGGACAACTTTCTTGTGCGATATCTTTTTTATTTTTCAATAAAATCATTATCAATTTTTTGCATAACTTTCTATAGCTATTCTCAAATGTAGGAAAAATATAACATTGAGCAAAATGTTTTTTATTGTGTAACTGATGCGGTTTTCGTAAGACATCAATAAAAACCCATTTCTCAAAATTCGACATTACTTTCCACATACTTAACATGCACATTTTCATGAAGTTTTTAATGTATTGGACTCTTATACTATCCTATTAAAGGTAAAGCTCAATAGTTGGTCAGTAATAATGCACCAACCAATCTCCAGCTTGATATAGTAAGTTGACTTGTTTTCATAGAAATTATTAAAAAATGTTCATTCAAGTCCTGTGTTGCAATAGCATCACGGATTCGACTAAAAATTTGTCCAGAGTAGTAGAATATTGCTCTCCGAATGATACAGAAGAAAAAAATACTTCTAATTCCATTTTTTATTAAAAAAATAATCCATAAAGATGGTCATATTAAAAAATTTCATACTTTTTGCTCCATTCATGTAGATTTTCGACTCTAGCGAATCTTGTTATAATTTATTTTGAACAAAGTTGGTCCTATGTTGCTGTACTCCTTATTTGATAATAATTGGATGCAAAGTTTTTATTTTCAACATCATTGTTACGCAAAATTTGCATTAGGTTGCATTGTTATTTGGAAGAACCTTCAAAGAACGAAACTGTTTTGATTACTGTGTCTGTAATGGCGCACAGTAACCAAACCAGCAATGCTATTAAGAAGCAGTTTTCTGCATTTAACACCACATCATTCCCACTTTCGACTGGATGCATAAAAAAATTGATTATTTAATATTATCATGCCCTTTTTGCTTTACAATTGAATTTTATTCAAAAAATCGAATCTCACTTGAGACTTCAATATCTCAACACTTAATGTTCCAATTTAGTTTAAATTTTGCCAGAATGTTTATTACTCATGCTGCTGCAGCATGGCACATACTTTTCAGGTATTAATAACGATATACCTTAAGTGAATAGTGATTTTATATATATTTTCAATTTTCAGCAATCGAAAAATTCACCTCATTTAACACCTGGCCGATTTTCTATAAAATAAAACTATTTTTATTCGATTCAAAAATGATTACTATAATGATAGATGATGTACTGAACAACGAAGCAAGGGTGGTTAAATTTGAACAAAGCGTCTTCTTTTTATAGCCTTGTAAAGTTGTCCGTTTTATAAATTGAACAGTCCTTAAGTAATCAGGATCCTGATATATATAGATATGATATTTGTATGCTCACTAGCGCCACCAAAGTATCAAATCAAACGGTTCATCATCTATAAGCCATTGCCTAAGCAAACAACTTTGCCGAAGACACTAACTTTACTAGTGGTCAGGATCTTGCGATATATGAGATGTTATTTTTTTCAGTATTACATCTGTTTGTCTGTGATGTCTCTCTGGGTTCATTCAAATAATACGTAACGCTAAATTTGAAAATTTTAGAACGCCTCTCTACCCCACGTAACAACTTTTGTATGGGAAATTTTGAATCTTGTATAAAGCGTAACATAGCACTTGACCCCCTCGCTCCTCCTATCGTTGCGTAATATTTGAACGACCCTTTTTGAGCCGCAGGACATGTATGTATACTCATCTACAGAAGTGCGATTTATCCTATTGTTTTGAGCGTCTTGTCCGCTTGATGGATACGTTTCATCCTATTGATTGGGAGCAAGTTGGAATACTCTCTAGCGCCACCTAGCGGTAAGTTTCTATACTAAATTGTTTATCACTAGATTGGCCATGACATACTTAACATCTTTGCTGAAAACATCACCCTTTTAAAAAGTAAGTATCACGAGATATACGAGAATATATGTTGGGGTCCAGGTTCCTAAAACGGACCTTCATTTAAGGTATCCATTTGAGGGTTGAGCTAAATGTCACATACTACCTTCGAGAAATGCCTAGGCAGCATCCATTTATTACGTAATGCTCAAATTAACACCTTCCTAACGCTCCTCCGTAACGCTTTTTTGTTTGAAAATCCTATTTTTTTTGTATGAACCGCAATGCTTGGCCGTACTTCCCCCTTCTCCTAGAGCGTTACGTAACTTGTGGACGGCGCCCTATTGATATTCATGGTGAATATCATTTTTAAGCATTTTTCGAAGGCAGCCCGTGACATTTACCATAAATATTCGAAAAAGAGCGGTTTTCAGTGACTTTCTTGTGAAGCTGGTCTAGCCGCACAAGTTTTTCATACAACATATTCTCAGGTACAGCTTTTATAATAAGCTGTAGATTGATGAATTTAAATATATAGAAATGGCATTTTTAGCACTACCTCTAACTATTTTTTTCTAGCTTGTGCTCCTCGATTTTTGAAACAAGCAAACCAAATCAATTTTTAAGATTTTTCATTTTACGTGCAAGCTCCAATGAAAAAAAATTTCATAACATTATTCTTACATTCAACTATCACAGCAAAATCAAAAATCAAACAAAAATTTAAAAAAAAGCGAGTAGGACCTGATATTTGAGACTTTTGTTACTGATTTATCAGAAATGTGAATTGTTCAGACAGTTTCGAATAACAAGGTCATTTTTTTATTCATTTTTTATACATCTTTGAAGACATCATATGAATTCCACAAACCATTCTCAAATTATATTTTTTGAAGAAAAAAAATGGCATGCATTAGATGAAGCACATTGCAAAACAAATAATATGAAAAACATTGCCAGTTAGTAGTTAATAATGAAAAAGGTCGCGTCTATGCGAATCGTGTGTTTAGCTGGAAACACTCTATAACTTTTTTACTTATAAACAATTTTAAGTTGAATGAGACATTTTTCGAAGTTCGTTATACATTTTGTCCATGAATGCATAAAATTTCATTTACCTCATCGAACCCGGAGATTGGCTTGCAGATAATTATGCATTTACTAGAATCATTCTAATTTCATATAGAACCGCTGAATAATAGAAAAATGGTTTATCAACAAACAGTCAAAAATTGAGAATGTTGTATACTTTAAACGAAAAATTACAGCTCAATAATTTTTAGAAAGTAAAAATTTGACTGTCCGTTGCAATCAGTTATATTTCAACAATAATATACCGCGACAAATTTGTGCATCTTTCTAACATTGATTCCCCGAAGATATTCCGGAGGAATCTCCAAACAAGTTCTTAGGGGAAACCATGAAATAATTTCTAAAGTAATTTTTAGAAGAATTTCTTGAGGAATCTCAAAAAAAATCCAAGAGCGAACACTGAAAAAACTCATGTTTTAGTATCCCGAGTGAGAAAATCAAACCAATAATACATTCAGGTATTAATAATTTCATTACTAAAACTAAATACTCATATGGGGAAGTGCTTAATAATAGCTCCTAAAGATATTACAGGATCGAAACAATATCAGACAAGATTTGTTGACATTTTTACTGAAATAAAAAAAAGCCAACTGCAAGCATCGGACCTTCGACCTTAGGATTCACAAGCGGCTTATTACTGTGACTCACTGTTATGATTACGGTGCGAATAAGAGCATGAAGTTCTTCGTTTCCACAGCTCAAAAAGAGGCACATGGCATTTCACTAACATTGATTCAACTCTATGGGTGTATGTTTTCCATTCCGTCCACAAGAACTAAATTTGTTGTTAGGTGCCATCCACAAATTACGTAACGCTCTAGGGGGAGGAGGGAGTATGGCCGAGCGTTACGGTCCATACAAAAAAAATCCGGGTTTACATACAAAAAAAACGGGGATGGGGGTTGAAAATGTCGATTTTAGCGTTACGTAATTAATGGATGCTACCTTATGAAGAAATTTTCAGATGTTTTAACAAGAACTAAAATCAGGGACGGAAACACTCACTTGTACTCAGATACGCATATTTGCTATTCTCTCAGCTCAGAAGCCTGCAATCAAAAAACAGTGTATGGAGGAGTTTTACTTTGTAGTTTTATCCAAAAGTTTGACGAACAAAGCAAGGGTCGCACACGTATACCAAAATCGTGACAGAGCTATGAATGCAACTCTCCACGGAGTGAGCATAATTTGCGTTCAACGTGTGGAGAGTCGCCTTCATAGTTCACTTATGGCTTCAATATGCGTTTGCGATCCTTATTATATTCGGCGAACTTTTGGATAAAACTGCAAGGTAAAAGTGCTCCATACACTAATTCTTGTTTGCAGGCTTCGGAGCTGAGGTAATAGGAAGTGAGTCTATCTGAGTACAAGTGAGTGTTTTCATCCCTGCCTAAAACAGCTATCATATCACATTGAGTTATTCGTACGATACTCAATAAATGTTTAAATAACACGCCAATATCTCAGAGTGATATAACATTACAATTTTTTCGATTTGAGATCTAAATTAGATATTCTCGTTAACCCGGGATCCCTACAATAATTCTTTTAGGAATCGGTGTAGAAAACCCTCTAAAAATTTCTGCAGAAATTTCTAAATAATTCCTACAAAAATCCTTGAATATATTTTGGAGGAATCTTAAAAATCCTTAAGAAATCCTTGGCAATTTTCCTGAAAGTCGTTGATAAAATTCTTGAAAAAATGCTTAGAAGATACATGAAGAAAGTGTGAAGAAATTCCTAAGCTAAAATGAATGCAATTTTATTTCACTCAGAAAAACTAAAAATCTGGAATATTTAAAGCTATCATCATCTAACTGTAAATTACATTACTAACCAGGTATGACACACTAGACCTACCATTGTTGGAGGTGAGAATGGGTCAGAAGGATATTCAAAGATTATTTGTTTGATAACAAATGCAGTTAAGGTGAAACATCAAGAAATCCCATTGCAATTTTTCATACAAACTTTAGAGGCACAAATCTGACAAACGGAGTATCGAACCAAGCCGCACTTGTTTATCCTGGCTTTGCTCACTTGCAAAAAGAAGCAGCTTTTCCAAATCGTGCGCATTTGTTTACAAATTTTAAAGATTGGTGCTCTTGAAAACGTGAGTAGGGGTCCAAGTCGGCCATTGTGGCAGCCATATTTGTATTCTATGAAGTTTCTCCTTAGCGTCGGTATGCTCTTCTCCGAGAACCTGCGAGTCGATCAAAGTATTCAATTTCACCTATCTCAGAAAATAAGCCAATCATATAGATCATAGCTAGTAAACCTAATTGAAATACTTTTCACCATGAAAAATATAATATGATAAATCCACCTAAAAAGGCAAATACAATCGAAAATTGTTGAAGTTTAGGCAATTATTTCTGTACGATATATTACACAGAAAGAAATTCTGAAATTTACACGTGATGTAAATATTAGAACGATTAAGTTTCAATTTAATTTCATTCGGTTTTACTTATTAGAAGTTCTTGCACGCAAAGTTGTTAGCAAGCTTCATACTGCAGACAACCTGTCATTTTACAATCCGATGAAGAATTGTGTTGAAAACGATGGAGGTCAAGCGAACTCGATGCAACAATTTTTAACTGTGTACGATTTCTTACCTTCTTACCAAAAGAACCTCTGAAAAAGACTAAAAAAGTGGTCGAAACGTTGGGTAAAAACAATTAGTATCGTTTGATTTCCTCGAGACTGAGCCGTTTCCGTAGCAAAACTGTCCCGTTCAGTTGAATCCTCCCAATCCATTATCGTTTTTAAACACAATCGCTGAGGTCGTTGCTGGCGAAATCCCTGGTGCAATATTTGAAACAGCCGGGGCCCGTAGCGCAGTAGCTACACGCTCACTACATAAGTGGATGGTCATGGGTTCGATCCCAGCCCCGGCACTTGCAATTTTTTGTCAGTTGCTCTTCTCTCCGAGAGTGGTTTCTCCATAAATGTGTTCGAGAACTGCCCCTGAGATTACCAGGGGATTTATTTAGGAGTTTCTCTGGGGTTCTTCCAGAAGCTTCTTCTGAGATTCCTAAAGAGGTTCCGTCTGGGATTCCTTCAATAACTCTTACCATGATTCCTCCAGGAAGTACTCCCGGAATTCTTCCAGAGATTCTTTCTGAGATTTTTTAAGGAATACCTTCTGAAAAAGCTGAATTCCTTCTATGATTAATCCAGTGTTTTTTCCTGAGATTTCAACAGGGATTTTGTCCGTGGTTTCTCCACAAATTAATTCTAGTGTCCTTCAAGGATTTTCTGTTTTGTGCCTCCTCAGGGAGCTCCATCTGTCATTCCAGTTAAGGTTGCTTCAGAAATTCCCTATGGGATCCCTTTTGAGATTCTAAAAAGGCTTTATCTGCGAGCCATCCTTCAAGAATTCCTTCAGAGGTTCCTTCTGGGACTTCAAGCGATTTTTTCCGGTATTTATCGAAAAGTTCGTGGAATCCTTCAGGAATCCTAGATTCTCGTAAAGGTGTCACTTGGAATGTCTTCAGATATTTGATTTCGACTCCCAGAAAATATTTCTGTAAAATATTCATGGAAATTCCAGCAATGTGTTATTGCTCGCGCGATGGAAAAATGTTCCCGTTTACAACATTCAAATGGGCTTCTGAGGCTAATCCGGATTGATTCCAGTGGAGTTTTGTGGCGATCTGTGTGGAATGCTGCATTTCTAGAAACATTCTGCCGGAGTTCCAGGGGAAGTTTGAGTGGGAACTTTTACTACGGTGGAAAGAGTTCGTAAAAAAATACCATTCAGTTTAATGAGGATTCACAAAAAGTTTTTTTTTTGTATATGAGGGAAATGTATTGTCCAGAAACAGCACTTAAAGACTGATCGGACAAGCGTTTTTTTTTCTTGGGATTTATTTCAAGAATTTGACCTTAAAATTTCTTCAACAAACTTGGAAAACAAGAACTACTTTTTAATTCCCAGGAGAAACTTGTGGAGGAAAACTCCTGGAAGATTCCCATAAGAAACCCAAGAAACTTTTGAGGAAATTTTAAAAAAGAACTCTGAGAGATTTCCAAAGAGAAACTTCTAGAAGATGTTCAAAAGAATTTTCTATTGGATTCGAACAAGAAAGCTCTACAGGATTTTCAGAATGAATATCTGGAGAAGTCCCGGAACAAAACTCCTGAAATATTTCAAGGAGGAACTCCAGGAGGCACCAAGACAAAACTTCGAACTTTTTTTTAGAAATGTCTGAAGAATTCCCAAAAATAAATCATAGAGGTTTCCCAGAAAGAGTTACTGAAGATTCCCAGGAGACTTCTTGAAATTTCCCAGAATGAACTCCTGGAGGGTTTTCAGAAAGAAATTTTGGCGAAAATCCTGGAAAAAAATCCATAGATCGTGATGAAAGACAAGGGTGTTTCAAATAACCTGACGATCGCTTGACACATTTGTCTATAACTCAGTTGAAAAGTTTCAAAGGGAATCTTCGACATACTTGTAGGGTAGTGTATTTCACCAAGGATGTTACATTCTGACTTGCATATTTACAGCGTAAAAGTGTTAGTAGTTAGAACCACTTACTGCAACTAAACACAAAATAAATTCTTATAATCTTCTAATTCGCCTTTTCGTGGTCGTCCGAAGAAACCCTTACCCTTACGCTACTATACTCCCGTATTTAACCTACTGCTTTAAAAGACGATGTTGGTACCGGTTGTTACAAGGGCAACAAAGCAACTAGTGCTAAAATTGCCTGATTAAAATAAGATGGAAATGAATATTCACATTCCGTCAGTCACGCGGTCGCCCAGCACCGCTAGCACCACTAAGTACAATAAGCGAGGTTTTCTGTAAATATAAGCAACGTTTTCAATTTTCAAACAATGAGAAAATCCTGTGTAATCTTTTTTTTAGCTATTTATGTTTTAGGCAACTCTGCAAGCATATGTAACTGTCAATAGTTATTCAATGCGTTATTCACTAAAGCCCTTTCCAAATGTTTAAATTTTTATTGGAATTCTCGATGTCCTTGGTTCATTTTTTTTGGCACCGCTTATTACACATCCAGCACGAAATACATCACAGACCTGTTATCGCGAGCTCTCACACTTCAGCGAACAACCCAATTCACATCGTGTCGAACAACATCAGCAACATTCAACCCGCTAAATACTCTTCGCCAGAACCCCCCAAAAGCCAACTCAGCGCAATTAACTTTTATTGATTTCTCGGTGTCGAATTCCCGTACCCATTGCTACTTGTAACGAACGACCAACGACGACGCCGCGCCGCCAGGCTTCAGAATCAACAGAGTGTTGCGCGGCTGCGAGAGAAATTTTATGAGCGGGGCCTTAAAAATCGAAACTGGAAGCGAAGCGACGACCAAAACTGACCACCACGAATCGACCCCAGCAGCGGCGGCACCACGATGCGATGGCATAAAGCACACGTCATTAACTGCGGCCACATTCACGCGCACACAAACCATAGCCGTCAAACCCACACTCCCGCAGCGAGCGTTTTAAGGATATCCGTCCGTACCGCCGAATATTGACTATGTACACTCCCGTTCAAAAGTTTGGGGTCACCCCCTCAAAAACATGTCATTTTTTTAGGCCCATATCTCCGTCAATTTGCGTCCGATTTCAAAACCCTAGGTTTCATTCAAAAGATAATAAGTCAAAGAATCTTTGAACATGATTTGAAAAAAACTTTTTCAAAAAATTTTGTATGTAAACTTAACTCAAAGTTGCCAAATTTTCAAAAAAATGAATATAAACTTACGGCAGTGTCGCTGGAAGTTGGGTCAACCAAATTTTAAGATGAGGGCGGTAATATGACCCATTTTCTATTAGCTTTCAACTGCTTGTTACAGAACTTAGCTAAAAAATCTAGAAAAAAAATTATTAAGTAAATAAATCCTTGATGTCATCGACCAAAAGTTTGGGGTCACCCCTCAAAATGATGTATCGGCCAAAAGTTTGGGGTCACTATCGTAAAACATGGAAAAGTGATTTGTTGATATCTTTGTCATCTTTCATTCAATTTTAATTCTTCTTGGCTTATTTGAAACAAAATGAATGATACTTACTGCATAGACATTGAACCACACATATTTGTTGAAATTTACATACTAAAACTTAACGTAAAGTTGCCTCATTTTTTGAAGCGTGGTAAAATGTGCTAACTTAACATAACATTTTTATATACAAAAATCGTTAGATACGTTAAGTTAAAGACATCAAACGTAAATTTAGTTAATTATCTTTGAAATGAGCCAAAAAGAATTAAAATTGAACTATAGATGACGAAGATATCACCAAATCACTTTTCCATGTTTTACGAAAGTGACCCCAAACTTTTGGCCGATACATCATATTGAGGGGTGACCCCAAACTTTTAGTCGATGACATCAAGGATTAATTTACTTAATAACTTTTTTTCTAGATTTTTTAGCTAAGTTCTGTAAAAAGCAGTTGAAAGCTAATAGAAAATGGGTCATATTACCGCTTTCATCTTAAAATTTGGTTGACCCAACTTCCAGCGACACTGCCGTAAGTTTATATTCATTTTTTAGAAAATTTGGCAACTTTGGGTTAAGTTTACATACAAATTTTTTTGAAAAAGTTTCTTTTAAATCATGTTCAAAGTTACTTTGACTTATTATCTTTTAAATGAAACCTAGGGTTTTGAAATAGGACGCAAATTGGCGGAGATATGGGCCTAAAAAAATGACATGTTTTTGAGGGGGTGACCCCAAACTTTTGAACGGGAGTGTACCTACACTGTTATTAACTGGAATTCCCACCGAACCGCGCAAAGGTCCTTCCGCCACACACTGTGTTCCACTGCCCCACTGGCGTCCACCCACCCCCACAACCAACGGCACACGATCAACTGGTTAGCACTGCCAGGATTCCGTTTTTTTTTTTTTTCAACTAGCTCCAATGTATCTCATTACAAAGTTTTTTTTCTTCTGCAGCACACCAGCACAGGACTTTTCCAGCACGCGGAGAAACACGGACGCACATCTACCCACTTGGGGTCCACTCTGCTGGACGGTCGGTCAGGACTAAAATCAATTCCGTTCGCGGTCCGTAGCGCGCACCACACACTGACTGGATTCTTCGGGTGGCGGGCACCGACCGACATCGGGCGTTCTTCGGGCTCCCCCGTGAGAACTCCCTCGCAGATGAGAGTGAGAATGAGTTCCCCACCGATCGGGGCAGGAGCGACGATAGTTTTCCATGCGGCTGCTGGCTCCTCGAGAAGGACGAAGCTTTTCCGTGTTCGGATTCCGTACTGCTAACGTGTAGCAAGAATATGCTGCAAAATTTGTCAGCTTGCGATGTGTGACGTCTTACCTCGTCTTGTTTGGGGAAAGGGGAAGAAACAGCTGCGTGCGAGACAAGGTGTAAGCTAAATATTTATGAGTGGGCTGAGGAGGCTAACGGCTGATAAAGGAACAGCTAGGAGATGGTGAACAGTGACGATGGAGATGTAGATTTGAAAGAAACAAATAACAACCTATGGATCTGACGAGAGAAGTAGCCTGAAGAGATGCCCTATTTCTAAATAAAAAAAAATCACGAGAGGGTTTCACATATGACATTGTAGATAAAAGTCATGTTTTGTTTTCGACATTTACCATTAATCCAACATCAATTAAATCGAAGTATACGAAAGTTAAGAAGACTGGTGGAGACTGAATCCCTTTTTCTTAACCCTTTCAGGACGGTTGGGTCATTTGCACCTCGCTGACACGTTCTACAGCGGCGAGGTAGGTGAAAAAAGTCGTCCCGAAGGGGTTAAGCTATATCCGCCCAGCGTCCACTTTTTTTTCTGTGTTAACGAGATGTTTAGCCCTTGGCTAGTTCATCTCGGAACCCACCCTTTACATACTTCCCTTTCGAAAGAAGAACTCACATTTTGTGAGTTGGTCGGGAGCATTGGCGGAGCCAGCATTTTCTTTTATCCTACTCACTCTCCTACATATACGTGATGAAAGAGGAGGCAAGCTGCTTCCTCTTCTATCTTTCTCTTGCTTGTGTATGTATAGAAGAGTGAGTAGAATAAAAAAAAAGGTGGCTCCGGCAATGATCAGGAGTGGGATTCGACCCCAGATCCTCAGCGTGATAGTCACGTGGTTTAACCATCACACTAAAACCACTTCGCGCTTCCTGTTTATATGACACTTTTTTCGAGGTGAATAACTTGAGAATTAAACAATATTTCAGCTTATGAGAAGTTGTTTAGAACATCCACACTTCGTACATGGTGGAGTTCACAATTGATAGATGAATCACTTCAGAATTGGCTCACTAGGTGGCGCAAAGTTGCTGCAAAGACTTCGTATGGACGCGGTCTATGAGAACAATTCCAAATATGGAGTAAACTTATTTTCCTGATACCTATCTTAACACGGTTTGAAATTTGAAGTGGGTGTTTTCGGCGGAGTTGTTCATACATATGTAAATCCTCTATAAAAATTATCTTCAGTTAGAAATTTTCTCATGAGATGGTGGAGTAGTGTAATTGATTTAATTTGATATCTCAGGCCAACACAAACATACAATTTTGGTGTTTTCTACATTTTTTTTTATCTGGCACCGTTCAAGTCTAGAAGATTCATGTGCCGAAAAGATTACCAATTAAAAATTATCGTACACGATGTAATCTGTTCCACGGATATTTTGGTACAAGGCCTCCCAAAATAATTTATTTATAAAAATATTCAGCAATTCTTTCAAATCATTTGCCATGGATTTTTCTAAGGATTCCTACCTGCTTTGATCTTGTAATTGCTCCAGAAAATCCTGTAGAGATTCGTCCGATATTTCTTTTACTTGGAATTCCTCCCGGTATTCTACTCAGAATGCCCCAAGTATTCTTCTAAGAATTTCTCACATTTCAGGGGCCTACAAAATTTCACTTCGTGAAAAAAAATGTGAAACAAAAAAGGAGTGCAAGAAACTTCTTTTGATTTTAGTTTTATCATAAGAATTTCATATTACTATCTACTGGCAAGATGTTTGTAATATGTTGTGATTCTTTTAAGAAAGACTGCAACTATTTGTCCAGCTTTTCATTAAATTTTAAGTTTTGCCTCTAAAACTTATTATTTTTCTTGTGCAATTTCTTAGGAAAACTTACCGAAAATCCTGAAGAAATTTTTCGACTGAATTCTAAAAGAACTTTACAAGTCTACTCTTACAGTCAAAAAGCTCCAATAAAATTTGTTGCTGCTAATTTTTTCATCATTTTCTATCAGGATTTCCTTTTTGATTTCAGAGTTTTGAGGAAAATTCTTTTGGTAGGTCACCAGAACCTCCCCTAGCAGTCGTGTTAAAGCAATTTTTTTTAAGTGTCCATTCTTTATGGTGATTGACCTTCTCCAGAGATTGCAGCAGGAACCCGCTAAAAATTCTCTTAAGATTTCACAAAAACGACACTACCGATTGCGCTACAAATTCAACTGGAAATTTCTTGAAAATTTCAGCTATTTGTTGTTGCTGTCTCTCTAAACTCTGACATAAATTTCTACTAAATCTGGGATCTAATGCGTCGCGAACACACCCGTGAAAAGCATTTTATACTTAACATAAATTTCTTTTATCATTATTTTCACGATAGGATTTCAATTATTGTGTTATGAATAGTTTTAGTGAATATCAACATTGTTTCTAGCCCTGCTTATTGGTCTACATTTGAATGCAAGTTTTTTTGCATGTTATATGGGCAATATAAAGAGCCCCCACAACACTGTGGCCCCTGGCCCCCCATTTGTAAATCCGGCCCTGCTTCCTGGACTCCAACAGGGTTTTCATCCGGAAATCCTCATGGGGTTTCTTCAGGAATTCCACTTGGGATTCGTTTATTGATTTTCCCAGGTTTATTCTAGAATTTTCTCCTGAGATTCATTCAGTATTCTTCTCGTGATTCAGGATTTCTGCCAATGTAGGAGTTTTTTATTTATTTCTCCTGGTATTCTTTCTTTCAGGTATTCCTTCCAAAATTGATTTAGGCATTTCTATTCTCCTTAATCAAAATCAAAAATTTGTCCCTTGATCGCTACGATTTTTCCAGGAATTTCTTTCGGCATTTTTCCCAAGATTCCTTCAACGCTTTGCCCCGAGGCTCGTTTTCCGGTCCATTCCATAGGTCGTCCCCGAGTTTCCTTAAGAAATTTCTCTTGTGATTCCTTCAGGGATAACTCCATGATTTTTTTCTGGAATTCCGCTGAAATTCCTTCTCGAGATTCTTTCATTGATTTATCCCATGATTCCTTCAGGGATATTTTCGGCATTCCATAAGGGATACCTCCATGAAGGAGTCATCGATTCCTCCCTGGATTGATTTTTAAATTTCTTCAAGGATTCTTTTACGGATTATTGACGAGTCTGCATCAGTGATTCCTCCAGGATTCTTTCTGATTTGCTACCAGAATTCCTTTTGTAAATCCATCCGGGCTTTCTTCAAGGATTTCTCCAATGATTTATTAGTTGACTTCTCTCTGGTTTCAAAGATTCCACGCGAAATTCAGTTAGGGGTTTTTCAAGAATTCCTCCCGGGATTCCATTGCGGATAGCTTCCTGATTTCCTTCTGGGCTTCCTTCATTGCTTTTCTCCGGGACTCCTTCACTGATTCCTTCCGGGATTCTTTTAAGTTTTTTTTTTCTTCACGATTCTTCCTGAGTTTTCTCGCGGGATTCCATTAGTTATTTCTTTTTTTTTTTTTAATTCCTTTAGGAATTCCTTCCAAAGTTCATTTAGTGATGCCTCCCAGGATTCCATCATTTATCTTTACCCGGTATATTTTAGGGATTCCTCCCATGATGCATTTGGGGATCATTCTGCCAGGGAATTTCCCCCGGATTCCTTTAAGGGTTTCTCCCGAAACTCTTTCCGGCATTTTTTTTCAGGCATTTCTCCCGCGATTCATTTGGGAATTGAACTTGGAAAATTTTCAGGGACTCCTGCAGAGATTTTTTTCCGGGATTTCTCCATTAACTCTCCGTGCACTACGCCTGCGAGCTAGTCCTAACGTGATGCATTAGGAAGGTTAATGAAGGAAAAAGGGGCATTCCTTAATGTGCATGTATAGAAGCATACATTAAGGTGAAACATCAAGAAGTCCCATTGCAATTTTGCATACAAACTTCAGGGACACAAATCTGACGAACGAAGCTTCGAACCAAGCCGCACTTGTTTATCCTGGCTTTGCATAGGGTATCGGGATGCTTCGTTGGCATAGTCCCCTCGTTCGGCCTATCTTAACGTTAACTAAAAACTCAAACAAACATGCCGAACTGGATATCGGAAAAGCTTTGCGCCAAACAACTGTAACATTTCGTTTCAATTTTAGCACTTTGGAGTATTGAAATTGTATGAAAATGTCACTTTGTTTAGCTTTCGTAGACGCCATGATTCTTCGGCTTAGTGGGTAGGCTATACACATGATCATAAATGGCATCATTCTGGAATATTTCGAATTGCCTTTTCAATAACTGAACATTTGATGTGACGGTCAAATATGCTAGTTTGAATTTGTATGTTTGTTTTCAACGAATAATAACTATTTTACAAATTACATGTGGGCCGAATATTGAGGACATTTATTTCACTATGTACCCAAATCTTGGCCCATCAGTAAAGTGACGTCAAAAACACCGATAAAGTCACGCCAACAACATTGCTTGCGTAAGAACCAGAAAGAACGAACAGAAAAATATATTTTGTGTGCGGTGACTGTAAAAATATAACACAATAATCGGGTTGCATTGTTTTCGTTACTAAAAAAGAAAGAACTTTAGTTTAAGTGATTTATTTATAGTTTTTTTTTGAAAATTTGGCTCCGAAAATGTAATTTGAAAGTATGATTGGTGAACAAACAGAGATAATACCTCAGCAGAAATATTGAAAAAATGAGATAATAAGTGGTTCTAGTGCATGGAAAGCAATAGGCCAACGTTGTATCCACTAATAGGCCAATTTTTGTACCATAGACCAACGTTGCATACCATCACATCGAATCTTTTCAACTTAGTTAAGTAAATTCTTGAATATTTACGTTAGTTTACTTCCAATTGGTGAAACATGCATTACCTAGAGGGCGTAATAGGGTCAACATATTATTTCTATTGCTATTAATTCATGAGTTATGGTCAAAATTGTCGAGGCGGTTTGCAAATTAGGCCAAGGAATGATCCATATACCCTACTTGCAAAAAGAGGCTGCTTTTCTAAATCGAGCGCATTTGTTTACGAATTTTCAAGATCGGTGCTCTTGAAAACGTGAGTAGGACACCAAGTCGGCCATTGTGGCAGCCATACTTGTACTCTCTGGTGTTTCTCCTTAAAATAAATAAAACTTCATAATTAAAAACCGAGTTACTTTACAATGTGTTTGTAAACATTTTTACATTTGTAACATAATAGTGTAAATTTAGCAATTAAGTTAACGATGCTGGGTCATTAGGCCGAATGGTCATTAGGCCGAATGGTCATTAGGTCGAATGATCATCAGGGCGAATTGAAAGTTAGCCGTTTTTTTACCTTTTCCAACAATTTTTCCAAAAACTAGTTTAACAATGAAACTAGAAAGAATAGCCTATGAAGCGGACGCGATATTTTCTCGATCCGTCAATTTTGTGCCTTTTTGTGATTAAGTTTAACTCACAAAACCCACAAAATACTCGAAAACTTTTTGGAGTTTTAGTGTCGACAGTTGCTAATTTCGGAAGAAATTTTGGTCGTGGATAAAGTGCGGCAACATTCATCGTCATGTGACCGGATCCCCCTATCGAGTGATTGTTGACGGTCCAGCCAGGAGAAGACCACAAAGAGTCCCCCACCGCTACACCATATTCGAAGTGCGGCTGCGATGACGGGTTGAGTTGCAGAACGGTAATCCCCGCCGAACGACTGTCATGTAATCCAATGGAACCTGGAGTCTGCTGTCCAGCGAGTTGTAGTGAAGAAGTCTACAGCGGAAACCAGCACTTGGGTGACACAGGTCGTCATTAAGGTTTGATCTTTCCTTTTCATACTAGTGATAATACTTTTCTATGAGTACGCACACAATCCAAACCAAAACTGGAACAGTATTTAGAATGCATTTCAATGTAATCCATTTTTTGATATTTTCAAGTGATTTCAGTTTCTGAGTACTCAAAGTTCACCTCATAACTTTCTCCATCCAGAATGGGGGGAGATCAATCGATTTTTTTTTTTAATTTTTTCATAAACTTATTGGATATTTGAAAAATGTAAGGGTTGTATGAGGGGGATCTGTAATGCTATTGTATTTTCGTTTCAGAGAGCGAGTAATGGCGCTTGAGCCTAGGCTTTCGAGCCCGGACACAGATCAAATACCTGTGTTCCATCCCAGGAGTAGGCATACCAATGGAGTGCGTATTAACCTTCTTAGCTTCACCACTCCCAACGATCTTGTACCTAATCCTTATTCCCCTGATAACGAAACGGTTGGTACGGTTGTCCCCGTTTCATCATTCCTCGAACTCGAAAACTTGTGTCAACCATGTTATTCATACGTGGATAATCTGATTGCCACAATTTTTTGAGTTATCTTTGAAACCATTAGTCTGCACAGTGGGCCTGGCCGTTTTAATATTTGCATCACATCATACCTGATATGCTGCAAATATTAATGATGACAAGAAAATACCAGAAGTAATTTCGGTATTTCCAGGATGCTTTTCAATACTGGCTGTGCATGCACTAGATTAGATTAGATTAGAAACTAGAAAGAATAGCCTATGTTTTAAAGAAGAAAAAATTCATGGGTAAAATTTCAGTAGATTCAGCATCAATAAAGTATCTTCGTGCCTGTCACACGATACACACATGCAAAATGGTCATTTGCAAAGGAAGCACTCAGTTAATAACTGTGGAAGTGTTCATAGAACACTACCCAAGTAACAATCTCAATTCTATTTGGTTTTATTTGTTTTTATGATTGTTTATCAAAGCATTACATATTCTAGTTGATCTTATCGGGGTTTCAGCTGAGCACAACTATTCTTCTTCAATATGTGGTTTTATAAACACCAACAAGAATACTTGGGATTAAGTCCATAAAACCATAAACATAACAAGAACGGTAGGACTTGTTGTCAGTTTTAAAAGGCTCTTGTAGTTATCTTCAATCAATCATTTTTGAGCAAGAGCAACTGTTCTCGCGTGAGAACAGTTTGTCCAGGAAAAATGAAAAAAAAAATCTTGCATCCGATATTGATTCTCATCATACCTACATTGTCACTGCCAACCTGGAGCGCCTGTTGAGAGAACCGGCCTCGTCGCGGTGTAATACCAAATTCCTCTTGTTGCAGCATCCGAATAGAGACGTCTTTTTCCATGCAATGGGAGGCAATTCATCGGCCTGTGAACCATGATAAACATGATGAAAATCAACAACGACTTACTTGTTAGAGATGCTGACCGGAGGAGTGAGCAGGCTTGATAATTCTCCTCGAAATCAAAAGAGTTTTGCAACATGCTCTAGAGCGGTGTTTTGCTTTTGCCTCGTCGCGAGGGAGCGAACGAACCCCAAACAAAGAGGCAATAAAAACTGAGCGAGCAAAAAAGAGCCGATGATTATTTCGGGTTTTTGAGTGCGATTTTCGCCTCGAGAGTCTTTCTTTGTATGGGAGTGGAACTCGCGAGAGCTTTTTGAGTGTGAGTGGACGTGAGAAACATAACAAGCAATTATGAGTGTTGGACGAACTCCTCGCTGCGCGGCCAGCTCGCGCTCGGTGCTGTTGAGGATTTGCGTTGTGATTTTTGAGTTTCATTTTCACTCCTCAGAAAATCGCCAAAATCGCTTCCTCATTTTCTCGCGAGGGAGTTTCTGTCAAGCCTGGGAGTGAGGCGCTGCACCGCGTCAGGCGGGGCCGGTTCTCGGGAAGGATGTATCTGGCTGATGATGAAATTTGTCCCAACTAGGCTCAGATTATTACCGCGGTGCTTGTTTACATTTAGGCATACAAGATTTATGACGTTTTTCGCGGAGTTGGCATAAACCTGCATCAAGAACGTTATAAACCTGAGTACTCTTGAGTAACGCTCCTTACTTTTGCTCAAGTTGAAATAAATTTAAGACGTTCTTGATGGAAAAAGTTATAAATCCTAGTATTCTTGAGTATGCTTGTAACTCTTGCTTGAGTCGAAAGGAATTTAAGAACATCTTATGATGCTGCTGATTAAAACCAGCAATAATGGACCGACCACCGACCTGGATTTCAATGGAAGCCATGTTGAGAAAACTCATGAACAATGTTCTCATGACCAGGAAAAATAATTTTCAATATTTTACTGTTGCATTATAACTGAAACGCCTTGCAATTTTTGGAAGTATCTTGCAATATATATACGATGAGTTTTGCTTGGCAGTTCACAACCTTGTTGCACCACGGAAATATTCCCAGTTTGTGTCAATCTCGATTATAATAATTTATCAATTTCGTTTTGTTTTTTTTTTTTCGATTTAACCCTCTAATACCCAATCCCGCCTTTAGACGGGGTATAATTTGAGCATTTTTGTAATTTTTGTTTCGTGGAAAATCATTTTTTTTTATATTTTTGGCTGATATTTAGGACTGTTTTGTATATCTCAAAATGGTTTTTGGTGTATTTTAAAGCGTATTTACATTTTTTAAAAATCATTGAAAAATTGATGTTTTAGTCACCTTTTAGAAATCATTGTTTATTTTGTATTGAATCGCTACAATTAACATATTTTAAATTTTTCCCAAATCATTCTATCCTTGTTTAATAGTTTAAGGAAATCGAATACACTCTAAAATTATTTTCCTTAAAATTTCACGGAAAATAAAATTTTCTGTGAAAAAAACTTAAAATAATAATATTTCAACAATAATCATAAAATCTCAAAATGTTTTCATCTCAAAAAATCCGTTCCCCAAATTGGATTCCAGGAAAAATATAAAAGTGTGGGGATGTTCAAAAATAAAAATTAAAAAAATCAAAAACTGAAATTCACGAAATCGAGATTTAAAAAGAATCATCTTCCAAAACATGTTTGAATCGATTTTAGATGACGAAAAATGATAGTTAGATCAAAAACAAAAATTTGGGTATTAGAGGGTTAATTGCACTCATCTTTCAACATAAAATCTGCAGCAGCAACAAAACTGATAAATTTATTATCGTTTTATCGTACCCTTGAAGAGTTCTAGAAGGAGAGAGCATTTCGCCTAGAGGACATCTTGGGAAGTACAACAAGTTTTAAGAGAATCTTAAAACCAACTCTCCAAGAGCATCTTAGGATGGGCCTCTTTAGTCTCATGATGGATTTATGGTTGAGTTGATGTCGTTTTGCAGAGCTATTTGATTTATGCATGGTTTTAAGGAACAGGTGTTGAAGAATACTTCAAGAGCATCATAGAATAGATTTTGTTACTTGGGTAAGCTGAGAAGCAGGCATTGTCTCAGTGGGGACGTAACGGCAAGAAGAAGACCCAATGACCATTCGGCCTAATGAACATTCGGCCTAATTACCCTCGGCCGAATGGCCTTCGGCCTAATGACCTTCGGCCGAATGGCCTGACACCTAAGTTAACATACGCATAAATTTAAAAAAAATAAAAATAAACTAACATGATATGATATAAATGAGTAAGAATAATAATTTAACCCTCGAGCGACCGCGCTGTTGTATTTTGTACAACACGTTGAATAAATCTCGCTTTTTGTACTCAGCATTAGTGTGGTGCTGACGTAGGTAGTTAACCGCGCGAGTTACGGAAGGTTAATTTAATTTGATCCTAAAATTATTTATTAACTATGTTATCATTAAATATAATAATGATCAAATCGATGTAAATGCACTTGAATTCCACTTGAACTGTGAATTGAATAATAGTGAGGTATGATTTTACGGAAATATGACCAAATAAAACAATTAAAAAAATCACCAAAGATGTGAAACATGATTATTCTACAATGAGTTATAAATTTTTTTTTTATTATAATTATGTTATATATTTTATAGAATTTTCTAGTCGGTTAACTCCACGGACAACTACATTTATTTCATCCGAGAGTCTTCTATGGATTTCTATCGATATATTTTCCCGGGATCGCTTCAGTGATTTCCTCCGGGTAAGCGATTCCTATGCGGATTCCTCCAAATTAATTTAGAGATTCCTTTCCGCATCCTACATTGATTTTTGCTTATTCCTCATGGTTTTCCTTTAGTGATTCCTCGTGGAATTCGATCAGGAAATCTTGCCGATTTCTCCCAGAATGCTTTCAGGGATTTCTATAAGATGTTAAAAAAACTGCATTTGAGTTTCTTTCAAGGATGACTTCCAGATTTTTTAAGGATTTCCTTCCGAAACTTCTACAGGCATTCTTTCCAGGGCTCCATTACTGAATCCTTCTAGCATTATTTCATTGATTTTCCTCAGTGTTTCTATAGGAGTTCCCTCTGATATTCTTTCAGGAGTTCTTCAAGGTTTCTTCAGGGATTATTTTAGAGATTGCTCTAAGAAATCTATTAGGTTTTCTGTCCGCCATTCTTCTACGTATTCTTTCCGATATCTATTTAGGAATTTCTTCTGTGATTTCTTCCTTAAATCTACACGAATTGGTTTTAGGAATAATTTCAGGATCATTTCTTCTCAGTTTTTTTTAACAATTTCTCCAGGTATCCTTTCGGCATTCTTTCATGGAGTTCTCTCGAAATTCCTTTCTGTTTGATTCCTTTCGGGATTCTTTAAAGAATCCCTTATAAATTCTCTCAGAGACTCCTCTTGCCATTCTTTCAGCTTTTTCCAACGGGGGGTGGGGGTGGGATGGTTGGAGATTCCTTCTAAATTCATTAAAGGATTTCTCCACGAATTCTTTCCTCGAGATTCCTCCCGGGCTTTCTTCTGGGATTTTCCCTACTAGAATTTATCCTGGGATATATGCTGATACAGGATTCCTCCAGATGCATCGTTATTTATGGATTCTTACGAAAATACTTACGAAAATACCGGAAAAACTATGCCCGAATTTGCGGAAAAGTTTCAAAAAAATTTTTTTTTGAGAAGGTGATTTTATAAGCTTTGATCACTAAAATTTTTGGAATACCCTTTTTTCCTGAGTTATGGCCAACTTTGTGGAAAATGACCATAACTGCCTATATTATATGGTCATTTTTCTGTTATTAGTTACCAATCTGCAACTGTTACTACCTCAACTACGCCAATGCTAACGTAAATATCCATGCGTATAATATAATTTTAAATAATTTGTTCATCATATGTTCCTGTCATACTTTAAAATTCATCCAATTTAAGCTGCCATAGAAATTTCAGCAACAATAACAAGGACACACAAAAACACACACTTGATAATAAATTGCTACATGCTACCCAAGAAACTCTCAAATTCACGTGGTAAGCACACCTTCCCGAAAATGCACTTACTTATCTCGATTACACTACACCGCGTGTGGAACTGGATGGCACAAGGTAGACATTTTTCAAGAAGGTTACCGAGCGTAGATACCTTTTCCAGGAAGCAGCCAGCGCACCTTGTCTCATTTTCGGTCCCCACTCACAACAGCAGGAACATCAGTTCAACACAACGAAAAACGACGACGACGATATACTTCCTATCTTCGGTGAGGAGGGTTCGACCCAGTTCTTCCTAGCAGCGGAACACAACACGTACCCGTAGGTGTAACCGGGTCTCAATATTTTGCGTCTTGTGAGAGGTAGCCATGTTCAGACTACCGTCTCGTAGCACATTTTGTTGCTTTATGTAGTGTGTCTGCGACCAACAACGACTGCGACTGTGACTGGTTGGAGAGTGAGGTAGAGGTTCTGATTCGCGATGCAATGACAACGAAAAATTGAAAGCAAAAATATGCCATCATCGTGCACGATATGACAACGCCGATGCGATGAGAAGTGCCAAGTTTCGGTTTCATATCAACACGGTTCCACCACGTCGCATCAAGTCCTTATGTGCTGTTGGCGGATTATTGTGAGTGTGTGGGTGGAGTTGATGTGGCGGCAATAATATTTCTCCTCATGCATGACGAAGTAAAATTGCAATGCGAATGTTAGCGGATTACTGGATGAATGTGGGTGGGGATGAAGAAAAAAACTAAGCAATGGAAAAATTTTATGGTTTCAAACCGCAAACCTAATTTGCTGTACAGCCATGACTAAGCTGATTGTTGCTTGTTATGCTGAATTGTTTTTTTTTCTTGTTGCACAATATTCTTTTTCAGGAAATGAATAGTAAGCAAACGGCAGCTTTTAAATTTACAACTGTGAAAATGCATTTTATTCTTCTGTGCCACACTTTGTACCAACGACATTTGTTGCGAACACCTACGTTGTAGAATAGTTGTGCGGCATTATTATAACCGTTTTTTACCGTAGCTCACTGTTTCCTTCCTGCCTTTATAGCCTTCAGGATCTTGTACCGACTATTCGAACCTTCTAATCTTCTTCGATTGAATGAAATGTGTTTATGTACCTTGCTTATCCTTTGACAGACAGACGTATTTCAACTACCACTTGCAGTTTTTCTCAAAGTCAGTAAAAGTGCTAGTTGGAATCCAGTAAAGTTAGTGTTTGAAATGAATTATTAAATGATCACTTAGCACAGAGATGAATCAGCCTAGGGCTGAAAATCTCTTTAATAAAGACAAAAAAAAATGAATCATTAAAAATCACTTAAATGGCCGCATTGAAGTGAAGAAAAATGCAATAAAACGATGTTTTCCCATATAAACTTCCACACAAACTTCAAGCGAGTTTAGCTCCGATCATAAAAGGTGCGAGATACTATCGGTAGGATCGCACAGAATCGGATAGAATCGTGAAAAAACATACATTCTTAGTGTCAAGCTGCAAGTTCGCTAGCATCGTATGATTTCTTTGAATCGTGGAAATCGTCGCTTCACATCGTACATGAATCTGCTAAATCGAGCTTGCTACCTAAAGGTATGATGAAAATCGGTGAATTCGTATACAACTATAACAATATTGTATATTGATCGTTTGCGTCACACTTGCGTCGAATACAGTGTACGTATACAGTGAATGAAATCGTAGAAATCGTATATTCATTTATACAGTCGCAATGATTGTAACTGCACTTTTAATAGTCGAATCTTAATCTCGAAAATCGTAAATGGTTTTGTTTACATATTTGTATGATGGAGAAAAAGAAAAAAATGGTATTCATCACAAATTTGAATTTTTGTTGTTGTTGACACATTCCAACCATGGTAGCAATAATTTCAACCAAATATTTAAGGTTTTCATACTAGCAGGTGACTTACAATAAGTGATGTATATATTCCAACAACGATGTGAATTCCGGGCCTCTTACACGGCACCACTTTTGGTGCCACTCAATGCACAACAACAACGCTCCCACCACAAGTCAGGCCAAACATGTCTAAAGGTCCAATCTGCAGAAGAGAGGCTCTCTTTGGTTTCCCTCTCTTTCGTTAATATCTAAGCTGTTTATTTGAATTATGAATGTCTCCTTGTATATAACGATGATCAAAACAATCGTCTTTTGATTTGTACTGCAAAAGTAGTTGAAAAGTGTACCATTACATTGCAATAATTAAAAGAGAAAGTGAACAAAGAGAGCCTCTCAAATGCAGATAGGACCTTTTGAAATGTTTGGCCTGAAGTCTCGCACCGTATCATGCTAATTTTTATTTGTTTCATGCCATTCACTTTGAACTCTCTATTTTCAACTTAACAATATAGCCAACTAGCTGACCCTACGTGGCTAGCCACGTTTTCGTTATTCCGCAAATTGTCTTAATGACTTAATGTTTAAATGTTTGATATGCGTTTTAAGGTCTGAGGTCAAGCTCGTCCGTTAAAAAATTGATATTGTCACGTGTTGTCGTTTTGAAAGCACGTTGTAGTTCTCTCAGAGAGGAAAACTTTCCCGCCTGATCAAGTGTGGCAGGGTGGCCAAGATTGTGTGGGGGGAAATCCCTAAAATGCTACGACATGAATTAGTATCACAACTTCTTCATTTGGCTCTTGGTAATCAGGTTTTCTTATAACATTTATATGTATGTTTTGTATAATTATTCAAGCAAATGAATAGATGCATTCGACATATTCGAATAACATACATTCTGAAGAAAATAATTGTAATAATAACTGTGGAAGGGCTCATAAAACAGTAAGCTGAGAAGCAGGCCGTGATCCAGTGTACATACGTTAGGTAAAGAAAAGATAAGAAAAATAAGCTGCTTTCTAGTAATGAAAAGTAATGAAAATATCAGGGCAAGGATAGTTAGTATGGAATTACTCACGATTAAATTATTGTCAGTTTTGTATAATAAGCAATGTTAGTACCAACAATCTTTGATGTCTGACAATTCAAAGCAGCTTCATCAAAACTATATAATATCACACAAAATAAAATCATAATTGTTGTACATTTTGCCAAGTGGCAGAAACATGATCATTGGCAACCATGAATACGATGATCCGTGCACATTGATTTCTATTTTATCTCTCCTGCAAACCACAGCACAGAGCAAAAGGAAAGAAAAAAATCGCATAAGACCAATACACGACATAACGGATTTGACGTTCGAACGGGTGCGTATTGACTAAAAATAAACTCGTTTTTGGGCTGCCTTGATAACACAGCACCGCTCAGGAGTCAAGCGGGGAAACAATTGCATCGATCGGTAGGTACAATGCTCAGCCAGCTTGTTTCGAGAGGAGAGAACAATGAAGCACGGTAAAGCGGGTGCGTTTGGTAGCTGCTAAAACAGTAACAGTTGTTTAGGAAATAATTTCATGCTGTTCGAGCAAATTGCTCGAATGTTTGTATTCAATGATATTATTTATGAGCAGTTTGAAGTTTGTATGAATAAATATAATAAAATGTAAGAGCTTGCATTCAGCGCTACATCCGATCTGAGTAATACTCAACACGTAACAAATTATCCATTCTCATAAACCATATTTCATTGAACCAGGAATAAAAATCACGACTGCTCGAAAGCTCTCATGGTCTGTAATCGTTGATAAAACGTGGAACTCTGGTGCATGTGTGAGTTCAATGACCTTGCACGAAAATTCTTGAAATATTAGTGTATTTTTGTTGATTATTATGATGACCTGGGAATTCTGGTGAATATTTGAGTTCAATGAGCTTGCTCGAGGTTTCTTGAAGAATTTGTGAATATTTGTTGATTTTTATGGTGACCTGGGAATTCTGGTGAATATTCGAGTTCAATGAGCTGGCTCGAGATTTTGTTGAAGCATTTGTGAATTTTTGTTGATTTTTAGAATGACCTGGGAATGCTGGTGAATATTTGAATTCAATCAGCTGGCTCGAGAGTTTGTTGAAGTATTTCTGAATATTTGTTGATTTTTATGATGATCTGGGAATTTTGGTAAATTTTTGAGTTCAACGAGCTTGCTCGAGGGTTCTTGAAGAATTTGTGAATATTTGTTGATTTTTATAATGACCTGGAAATTCTGGTGAATATTTGAATTCAATCAGCTTGCTCGAGAGTTTGTTGAAGTATTTGTGAATTTTTGTTGATTTTTAGAATGACCTGGGAATCTGGGAATGCTGGTGAATATTTGAATTCAATCAGCTGGCTCGAGAGTTTGTTGAAGTATTTCTGAACATTTGTTGATTTTTATGATGATCTGGGAATTTTGGCGAATTTTTAAGTTCAACGAGCTTGCTCGAGGGTTCTTGAAGAATTTGTGAATATTTGTTGATTTTTATAATGACCTGGGAATTTTGGTGAATATTTGAGTTCAATCAGCTTGCTCGAGGGTTCTTGAAGAATTTGGGAATATTTGTTGATTTTTAGAATGACCTGGGAATTCTGGTGAATATTTGAATTCAATCAGCTTGCTCGAGAGTTTGTTGAAGTTTTTGTGAATATTTGTTGATTTTTATGATGATCTGGGAATTTTGGTGAATATTTGAGTTCAACGAGCTGGCTCGAGGGTTTGTTGAAGTGTTTGTGAATATTTGTTGATTTTTATGATGACGTGAGAATTCTGGTGAATATTTAAGTTGAATGAGCTTGCTCGAGAGTTTGTTGAAGTATTTGTGAATATTTGTTGATTTTTAGAATGACCTGGGAATGCTGGTGAATATTTGAATTCAATCAGCTTGCTCGAGAATTTGTTGAAGTATTTGTAAATATTTGTTGATTTTTATGATGATCTGGGAATCTTGGTGAATATTTGAGTTCAACGAGCTGGCTCGAGGGTTTGTTGAAGTATTTGTGAATATTTGTTGATTTTTATGATGACGTGAGAATTCTGGTGAATATTTGAGTTGAATGAGCTTGCTCGAGAGTTTGTTGAAGTATTTGTGAATATTTGTTGATTTTTAGAATGACCTGGGAATGCTGGTGAATATTTGAATTCAATCAGCTTGCTCGAGGGTTTGTTGAAGTATTTGTGAATATTTGTTGATTTTTATGATGATCTGGGAATTCTGGTGAATATTTGAGTTGAATGAGCTTGCTCGAGGGTTCTTAAAGAATTTGTGAATATTTGTTGATTTTTATAATGACCTGGGAATTCTGGTGAATATTTGAGTTGAATGAGCTTGCTCGAGAGTTTGTTGAAGTATTTGTGAATATTTGTTGATTTTTAGAATGACCTGGGAATGCTGGTGAATATTTGAATTCAATCAGCTTGCTCGAGGGTTTGTTGAAGTATTTGCGAATATTTGTTGATTTTTAGAATGACCTGGGAATGCTGGTGAATATTTGAATTCAATCAGCTTGCTCGAGAAATTGTTGAAGTATTTGTAAATATTTGTTGATTTTTATGATGATCTGGGAATCTTGGTGAATATTTGAGTTCAACGAGCTGGCTCGAGGGTTTGTTGAAGTGTTTGTGAATATTTGTTGATTTTTATGATGACGTGAGAATTCTGGTGAATATTTAAGTTGAATGAGCTTGCTCGAGAGTTTGTTGAAGTATTTGTGAATATTTGTTGATTTTTAGAATGACCTGGGAATGCTGGTGAATATTTGAATTCAATCAGCTTGCTCGAGAGTTCGTTGAAGTATTTGTAAATATTTGTTGATTTTTATGATGATCTGAGAATCTTGGTGAATATTTGAGTTCAACGAGCTGGCTCGAGGGTTTGTTGAAGTATTTGTGAATATTCGTTGATTTTTATGATGACGTGAGAATTCTGGTGAATATTTGAGTTGAATGAGCTTGCTCGAGAGTTTGTTGAAGTATTTGCGAATATTTGTTGATTTTTAGAATGACCTGGGAATGCTGGTGAATATTTGAATTCAATCAGCTTGCTCGAGAATTTGTTGAAGTATTTGTAAATATTTGTTGATTTTTATGATGATCTGGGAATCTTGGTGAATATTTGAGTTCAACGAGCTGGCTCGAGGGTTTGTTGAAGTATTTGTGAATATTTGTTGATTTTTATGATGACGTGAGAATTCTGGTGAATATTTGAGTTGAATGAGCTTGCTCGAGAGTTTGTTGAAGTATTTGTGAATATTTGTTGATTTTTAGAATGACCTGGGAATGCTGGTGAATATTTGAATTCAATCAGCTTGCTCGAGGGTTTGTTGAAGTATTTGTGAATATTTGTTGATTTTTATGATGATCTGGGAATTCTGGTGAATATTTGAGTTCAATGAGCTTGCTCGAGGGTTCTTAAAGAATTTGTGAATATTTGTTGATTTTTATAATGACCTGGGAATTCTGGTGAATATTTGAGTTGAATGAGCTTGCTCGAGAGTTTGTTGAAGTATTTGTGAATATTTGTTGATTTTTAGAATGACCTGGGAATGCTGGTGAATATTTGAATTCAATCAGCTTGCTCGAGGGTTTGTTGAAGTATTTGTGAATATTTGTTGATTTTTATGATGATCTGGGAATTCTGGTGAATATTTGAGTTCAACGAGCTGGCTCGAGGGTTTGTTGAAGTATTTGTGAATATTTGTTGATTTTTATGATGACGTGAGAATTCTGGTGAATATTTGAGTTGAATGAGCTTGCTCGAGAGTTTGTTGAAGTATTTGTGAATATTTGTTGATTTTTAGAATGACCTGGGAATGCTGGTGAATATTTGAATTCAATCAGCTTGCTCGAGGGTTTGTTGAAGTATTTGTGAATATTTGTTGATTTTTATGATGATCTGGGAATTCTGGTGAATATTTGAGTTCAATGAGCTTGCTCGAGGGTTCTTAAAGAATTTGTGAATATTTGTTGATTTTTATAATGACCTGGGAATTCTGGTGAATATTTGAGTTGAATGAGCTTGCTCGAGAGTTTGTTGAAGTATTTGTGAATATTTGTTGATTTTTAGAATGACCTGGGAATGCTGGTGAATATTTGAATTCAATCAGCTTGCTCGAGGGTTTGTTGAAGTATTTGTGAATATTTGTTGATTTTTATGATGATCTGGGAATTCTGGTGAATATTTGAGTTCAATGAGCTTGCTCGAGGGTTCTTAAAGAATTTGTGAATATTTGGTGGTTTTTATAATGACCTGGGAATTCTGGTGAATAATTGGGTTCAATCAGCTTGCTCGAGAGTTTGTTGAATTATTTGTGAATATTTGTTGATTTTTATGATGACGTGAGAATTCTGGTGAATATTTGAGTTGAATGAGCTTGCTCGAGAGTTTGTTGAAGTATTTGTGAATATTTGTTGATTTTTAGAATGACCTGGGAATGCTGGTGAATATTTGAATTCAATCAGCTTGCTCGAGGGTTTGTTGAAGTATTTGTGAATATTTGTTGATTTTTATGATGATCTGGGAATTCTGGTGAATATTTGAGTTCAACGAGCTGGCTCGAGGGTTTGTTGAAGTATTTGTGAATATTTGTTGATTTTTATGATGACGTGAGAATTCTGGTGAATATTTGAGTTGAATGAGCTTGCTCGAGAGTTTGTTGAAGTATTTGTGAATATTTGTTGATTTTTAGAATGACCTGGGAATGCTGGTGAATATTTGAATTCAATCAGCTTGCTCGAGGGTTTGTTGAAGTATTTGTGAATATTTGTTGATTTTTATGATGATCTGGGAATTCTGGTGAATATTTGAGTTCAATGAGCTTGCTCGAGGGTTCTTAAAGAATTTGTGAATATTTGTTGATTTTTATAATGACCTGGGAATTCTGGTGAATATTTGAGTTGAATGAGCTTGCTCGAGAGTTTGTTGAAGTATTTGTGAATATTTGTTGATTTTTAGAATGACCTGGGAATGCTGGTGAATATTTGAATTCAATCAGCTTGCTCGAGGGTTTGTTGAAGTATTTGTGAATATTTGTTGATTTTTATGATGACATGAGAATTCTGGTGAATATTTGAGTTGAATGAGCTTGCTCGAAAGTTTGTTGAAGTATTTGTGAATATTTGTTGATTTTGATGATGATCTGGGAATTTTGGTGAATATTTGAGTTCACTCAGCTTGCTCGAGGGTTCTTGAAGTATTTGTGAATATTTCTTGATTTTCATGATGACCTGGGAATTCTGGTGAATATTTGGGTTCAATCAGCTTGCTCGAGAGTTTGTTGAAGTATTAATGAATATTTGGTAATTTGTATGATGAACTGGGAATTTTGGTAAATATTTGAATTTAATCAGCTTGCTCGAGAGTTTGTTGAATTATTTGTGAATATTTGTTGATTTTTATGGTGACCTGGGAATTCTGGTGAATATTTGAGTTCAATGAGCTGGCTCGAGGGTTTGTTGAAGTATTTGTGAATATTTGTTGATTTTTATGATGATCTGGGAATTCTGGTGAATATTTGAGTTCAATCAGCTTGCTCGAGGGTTCTTGAAGAATTTGTGAATATTTGTTGATTTTTATTATGACCTGGGAATTTTGGTGAATATTTGAGTTCAATCAGCTTGCTCGAGGGTTCTTGAAGAATTTAGGAATATTTGTTAATTTTTATGGTGACCTGGGAATTCTGGTGAATATTTGAATTCAATCAGCTTGCTCTAGAGTTTGTTGAAGTATTTGGGAATATTTGTTAATTTTTATGATGACGTGAGAATTCTGGTGAATATTTGAGTTCAATGAGCTGGCTCGAAAGTTTGTTGAAGTATTTGTGAATATTTGTTGATTTTGATGATGATCTGGGAATTTTGGTGAATATTAGAGTTTACTCAGCTTGCTCGAGGGTTCTTGAAGTATTTGTGAATATTTCTTGATTTTCATGATGACCTGGGAATTCTGGTGAATATTTGAGTTCAATCAGCTTGCTCGAGGGTTCTTGAAGAATTTGTGAATATTTGTTGATTTTTATAATGACCTGGGAATTTTGGTGAATATTTGAGTTCAATCAGCTTGCTCTAGAGTTTGTTGAAGTATTTGGGAATATTTGTTAATTTTTATGATGACGTGAGAATTCTGGTGAATATTTGAGTTGAATAAGCTTGCTCGAGAGTTTGTTGAAGTATTTGTGAATATTTGTTGATTTTTATGATGATCTGGGAATTCTGGTGAATATTTGAGTTCAATCAGCTTGCTCGAGGGTTCTTGAAGAATTTGGGAATATTTGTTGATTTTTAGAATGACCTGGGAATTCTGGTGAATATTTGAATTCAATCAGCTTGCTCTAGAGTTTGTTGAAGTATTTGGGAATATTTGTTAATTTTTATGATGACGTGAGAATTCTGGTGAATATTTGAGTTCAATGAGCTTGCTCGAAAGTTTGTTGAAGTATTTGTGAATATTTGTTGATTTTGATGATGATCTGGGAATTTTGGTGAATATTAGAGTTCACTCAGCTTGCTCGAGGGTTCTTGAAGTATTTGTGAATATTTCTTGATTTTCATGATGACCTGGGAATTCTGGTGAATATTTTGGTTCAATCAGCTTGCTCGAGAGTTTGTTGAAGTATTAATGAATATTTGGTAATTTGTATGATGAACTGGGAATTTTGGTAAATATTTGAATTTAATCAGCTTGCTCGAGAGTTTGTTGAATTATTTGTGAATATTTGTTGATTTTTATGGTGACCTGGGAATTCTGGTGAATATTTGAGTTCAATGAGCTGGCTCGAGGGTTTGTTGAAGTATTTGTGAATATTTGTTGATTTTTATGATGATCTGGGAATTCTGGTGAATATTTGAGTTCAATCAGCTTGCTCGACGGTTCTTGAAGAATTTGGGAATATTTGTTGATTTTTATGGTGACCTGGGAATTCTGGTGAATATTCGAGTTCAATGAGCTGGCTCGAGATTTTGTTGAAGCATTTGTGAATATTTCTTGATTTTCATGATGACCTGGGAATTCTGGTGAATATTTGGTTTCAATCAGCTTGCTCGAGAGTTTGTTAAAGTATTTGTGAATGTTTGTTGATTTTTATGATGAGCTGGGAATTTTGGTGAATATTTGAGTTCAATCAGCTTGCTCGAGGGTTTGTTGAAGTATTTGTGAATATTTGTTGATTTTTATTATGATCTGGAAATTCTGGTGAATATACTCCAAAATTCTTCAAGAATCCTCGAGCAAGTTCAGCAGGCTTGAATATTTATTAAAATTCCTAAGAAATCACAAGAAATTGAAACATACTCTCAAATTCTTCAAGAATCCTCGAGCAAGCTCAGTGAACTCAAACATTCATCTGAATTTCTCAGTTATCGTAAAATCGAGGAAAACTCTAGCATTCTTCAAGAATCCTCGAATAAGCTCAGCAAATTAGATATTCATTGAAATTCCTAAATAATCACAAAATATCGAGGGATATTCTCAAATTCTTCAAGAATCCTCGAGCAAGCTCAGTGAGCTCAAATACTCCATAAATTCCTAAATAATCACAAAAAAATCGAGGAATATTCTCAATTTGTTAAAGAATTTTCGAGCAAGCTCAGTGAACACAAATATTTATCTGAAATCCTCAGATATCGTAAAATTTAGGAGACTTCTAAAATTCTTCGAAAATACTCGAATAATCTCAGCAAACTCAGATATTCATTAGAATTCCTAAGTTATCATGGAAACTCTAGAAAAACTCTAAAATTCTTCAAGAATCCTCGAGCAAGCTCAGCGAACTCAGATGTTCATCTGAATTCCTCAGTTATCGTAAAATCAAGGAATACTCTAAAATTCTTCAATAATCCTCGAGCAAGCTCAGAAATCTCAAATATTTATTAGAATTACTAAATAACCACAGAAAATCGGGGAAAACTCTAACATTCTTCAAGAATCATCGAATAAGCTCAGCAGGCTCAAATATTCATTAGAATTCCTTAATAATCAAAAACAATCGAGGAACATTCTCAAATTCTTCAAGAATCCTCAAGCAAGCTCAGTGAACTCAAATGTGCATTAGAATTCCTAAATAATCACAAACAATCGAGGAATACTCTAAAACTCTTCAAGAATCCTCGAATATGCTCAGCAAACTCAAATATTCCTAATTGATCACAAAATATCGAGGAATACTCTAAAACTCTCCAAGAATCCTCGGAAAAGCTTAGTGAACTCAAATATTCATCTGAATTTCTCAGTTATCTTAAAAATCGAGGAAAACTCCTAACATTCTTCAAGAATGCTTGAACAAGCTCAGCAGGCTCAAATATTCATTAGTATTCCTAAATAGTCACAAAATGTCGAGGAATACTCTAAAACTCTTCAGGAATCCTCGAGCAAGCTCAGTGAACTCAAATATTCATTAGTATTTCTAAATAATCACAAAAAATCGAGGAATACTCTAAAACTCTTCAAGAATCCTCGAGCAAGCTCAGTGTACTCAAATACCCATTAGAATTCCTAAATCGAGGAATACTCTAAAACTCTTCAAGAATCCTCGAGCAAGCTCAGTGAACTCAAATATTCATTAGAATTCCAAAATAATCACAAAAAATCGAGGAATATTCTAGAACTCTTCAAGAATCCTCGAGCAAGCTCAGTGAACTCAAATATTCATTAGAATTACTAAATAATCACAAAAAATCGAGGAATACTCTAGAACTCTTCAAGAATCCTCGAGCAAGCTCAGTGAACTCAAATATTCATAAGAATTCCTAAATAATCACAAAAAATCGAGGAATACTCTAAAACTCTTCAAGAATCCTCGAGTAAGCTCAGTAAACTCAAATATTCATTAGAATTCCTAAAAAATCACAAAATGTCGAGGAATACTCTAAAACTCTTCAAGAATCCTCAGGCAAGCTCAGTGAACTCAAATGTTCATCTGAATTTCTCAGTTATCGAAAAAATCGAAGAATACTCCTAACATTCTTCAAGAATCCTCGAATAAGCTCAGCAGGCTCAAATATTCATTAGAATTCCTAAATAATCACAAAAAATCGAGGAATACTCTAAAACTCTTCAAGAATCCTCGAGCAAGCTCAGTGAACACAAATATTCATTAGAATTCCAAAGTAATCACAAAAAAATCGAGGAATACTCTAAAACTCTTCAAGAATTCTCGAGCAAGCTCAGAGAACTCAAATATTCATTAGAATTGCTAAATAATCACAAAAAATCGAAGAATATTCTAAATTTCTTCAAGAATCCTGGAGCAAGCTCAGTGAACTCAAATATTCATTAGTATTCCTAAATAATCACAAAATATCGAGGAATACTCTAGAACTCTTCAAGAATCCTCGAGCAAGCTCAGTGAACTCAAATATTCATAAGAATTCCTAAATAATCACAAAAAATCGAGGAATACTCTAAAACTCTTCAAGAATCCTCGAGCAAGCTCAGTGAACTCAAATATTCATTAGAATTCCTAAATAATCACAAAATATCGAGGAATACTCTAAAACTCTTCAAGAATCCTCGAGCAAGCTCAGTGAACTCAAATATTCTCTAGAATTCCTAAATAATCACAAAATATCGAGGAATACTCTAAAACTCTTCAAGAATCCTCGAGCAAGCTCAGTGAACTCAAATATTCATTAGTATTCCTAAATAATCACAAAATATCGAAGAATACTTTAAAACTCTTCAAGAATCCTCGAGCAAGCTCAGTGAACACAAATATTCATTAGAATTCCTAAATAATCACAAAATGTCGAGGAATACTCTAGAACTCTTCAAAAATTCTCGAGCAAGCTCAGAGAACTCAAATATTCATTAGAATTCCTAAATAATCACAAAATGTCGAGGAATACTCTAAAACTCTTCAAGAATCCTCGAGTAAGCTCAGTGAACTCAAATATTCATTAGAATTCCTAAATAATCACAAAATGTCGAGGAATACTCTAAAACTCTTCAAGAATCCTCGAGCAAGCTCAGTGAACTCAAATATTCATCTGAATTCCTAAATAACCACAAAAAATCGAGGAATACTCTAAAACTCTTCAAGAATCCTCGAGCAAGCTCAGTGAACACAAATATTCATTAGAATTCCAAAATAATCACAAAAAAAATCGAGGAATATTCTAGAACTCTTCAAGAATTCTCGATTAAGCTCAGAGAACTCAAATAATCATTAGAATTCCTAAATAATCACAAAAAATCGAAGAATATTTTAAATTTCTTCAAGAATCCTGGAGCAAGCTCAGTGAACTCAAATATTCATTAGTATTCCTAAATAATCACAAAATGTCGAGAAATACTCTAAAACTCTTCAAGAATCCTCGAGCAAGCTCAGTGAACTCAAATATTCTCTAGAATTCCTAAATAATCACAAAATATCGAGGAATACTTTAGAACTCTTCAAGAATCCTCGAGCAAGCTAAGTGAACTCAAATATTCATTAGAATTCCTAAATAATCACAAAAAATCGAGGAATACTCTAGAACTCTTCAAGAATCCTCGAGCAAGCTCAGTGAACTCAAATATTCATTAGAATTACTAAATAATCACAAAAAATCGAGGAATACTCTAGAACTCTTCAAGAATCCTCGAGCAAGCTCAGTGAACTCAAATATTCATAAGAATTCCTAAATAATCACAAAAAATCGAGGAATACTCTAAAACTCTTCAAGAATCCTCGAGTAAGCTCAGTAAACTCAAATATTCATTAGAATTACTAAATAATCACAAAAAATCGAGGAATACTCTAGAACTCTTCAAGAATCCTCGAGCAAGCTCAGTGAACTCAAATATTCATTAGAATTCCAAAATAATCACAAAAAATCGAGGAATACTCTAGAACTCTTCAAGAATCCTCGAGCAAGCTCAGTGAACTCAAATATTCATTAGAATTACTAAATAATCACAAAAAATCGAGGAATACTCTAGAACTCTTCAAGAATCCTCGAGCAAGCTCAGTGAACTCAAATATTCATTAGAATTCCTAAATAATCACAAAAAATCGAGGAATACTCTAAAACTCTTCAAGAATCCTCGAGTAAGCTCAGTAAACTCAAATATTCATTAGAATTCCTAAAAAATCACAAAATGTCGAGGAATACTCTAAAACTCTTCAAGAATCCTCAGGCAAGCTCAGTGAACTCAAATGTTCATCTGAATTTCTCAGTTATCGAAAAAATCGAAGAATACTCCTAACATTCTTCAAGAATCCTCGAATAAGCTCAGCAGGCTCAAATATTCATTAGAATTCCTAAATAATCACAAAAAATCGAGGAATACTCTAAAACTCTTCAAGAATCCTCGAGCAAGCTCAGTGAACACAAATATTCATTAGAATTCCAAAATAATCACAAAAAAATCGAGGAATATTCTAGAACTCTTCAAGAATTCTCGAGCAAGCTCAGAGAACTCAAATATTCATTAGAATTGCTAAATAATCACAAAAAATCGAAGAATATTCTAAATTTCTTCAAGAATCCTGGAGCAAGCTCAGTGAACTCAAATATTCATTAGTATTCCTAAATAATCACAAAATGTCGAGGAATACTCTAAAACTCTTCAAGAATCCTCGAGTCAGCTCAGTGAACTCAAATGTTCATTAGAATTCCTAAATAATCACAAATAATCGAGGAATTACCTAAAACTCTTCAAAAATCCTCGAGCAAGCTCAGTAAACTCAAATATTCATCTGAATTTCTCAGTTATCGTAAAATCGAGGAAAACTCCTAACAATCTTCAAGAATCCTCGAATAAGCTCAGCAGGCTCAAATATTCATTAGTATTCCTAAATAATCACAAAATATCGAAGAATACTTTAAAACTCTTCAAGAATCCTCGAGCAAGCACAGTGAACTCAAATATTCATTAGAATTCCTAAATAATCACAAAAAATCGAGGAATTATCTAAAACTCTTCAAAAATCCTCGAGCAAGCTCAGTAAACTCAAATATTCATCTGAATTTCTCAGTTATCGTAAAATCGAGGAAAACTCCTAACAATCTTCAAGAATCCTCGAATAAGCTCAGCAGGCTCAAATATTCATTAGTATTCCTAAATAATCACAAAATATCGAAGAATACTTTAAAACTCTTCAAGAATCCTCGAGCAAGCACAGTGAACTCAAATATTCATTAGAATTCCTAAATAATCACAAAATGTCGAGGAATACTCTAAAACTCTTCAAGAATCCTCGAGTCAGCTCAGTGAACTCAAATGTTCATTAGAATTCCTAAATAATCACAAATAATCGAGGAATTACCTAAAACTCTTCAAAAATCCTCGAGCAAGCTCAGTAAACTCAAATATTCATCTGAATTTCTCAGTTATCGTAAAATCGAGGAAAACTCCTAACAATCTTCAAGAATCCTCGAATAAGCTCAGCAGGCTCAAATATTCATTAGTATTCCTAAATAATCACAAAATATCGAAGAATACTTTAAAACTCTTCAAGAATCCTCGAGCAAGCACAGTGAACTCAAATATTCATTAGAATTCCTAAATAATCACAAAAAATCGAGGAATTATCTAAAACTCTTCAAAAATCCTCGAGCAAGCTCAGTAAACTCAAATATTCATCTGAATTTCTCAGTTATCGTACAATCGAGGAAAACTCCTAACAATCTTCAAGAATCCTCGAATAAGCTCAGCAGGCTCAAATATTCATTAGTATTCCTAAATAATCACAAAATATCGAAGAATACTCTAAAACTCTTCAAGAATCCTCGAGCAAGCTCAGTGAACACAAATATTCATTAGAATTCCTAAATAATCACAAAATGTCGAGGAATACTCTAGAACTCTTCAAAAATCCTCGAGCAAGCTCAGAGAACTCAAATATTCATTAGAATTCCTAAATAATCACAAAATGTCGAGGAATACTCTAAAACTCTTCAAGAATCCTCGAGTAAGCTCAGTGAACTCAAATATTCATTAGAATTCCTAAATAATCACAAAATGTCGAGGAATTCTCTAAAACTCTTCAAGAATCCTCGAGTAAGCTAAGTGAACTCAAATATTCATTAGAATTCCTAAATAATCACAAAAAATCGAGGAATACTCTAAAACTCTTCAAGAATCCTCGAGCAAGCTCAGTGAACACAAATATTCATTAGAATTCCAAAATAATCACAAAAAAATCGAGGAATATTCTAGAACTCTTCAAGAATTCTCGAGCAAGCTCAGAGAACTCAAATATTCATTAGAATTCCTAAATAATCACAAAAAATCGAAGAATATTCTAAATTTCTTCAAGAATCCTGGAGCAAGCTCAGTGAACTCAAATATTCATTAGTATTCCTTAATAACAATGATTTTATTGCCCTTTTCCGGCTATACCAGTCGGCTAGTATGTCTGAAATAGACGTAAAAACTTGAAGTATTTTTAGGCAAAGTACGTTTAATTGGCAAATTGAGAGATAAATTTGTGAAAAAATTACCACTTGTTTTGGTGGGATTCGAACCCACGACTCCGTTATCGCTAGTCCGGCGCTTTAACCAACTAAGCTACAGAACAAGTTACAACTCTGCAGAATAGAAAGTCAAACTGGATTCGAAGCACCACCCTAAACCCTAAACGGTTTAGGGTGGTGCTTCGCAAAATATCGAGGAATACTCTAAAACTCTTCAAGAATCCTCGAGCAAGCTCAGTGAACTCAAATATTCTCTAGAATCCCTAAATAATCACAAAATATCGAGGAATACTTTAGAACTCTTCAAGAATCCTCGAGCAAGCTAAGTGAACTCAAATATTCATTAGAATTCCTAAATAATCACAAAAAATCGAGGAATACTCTAGAACTCTTTAAGAATCCTCGAGCAAGCTCAGTGAACTCAAATATTCATTAGTATTCCTAAATAATCACAAAATATCGAGGAATACTCTAAAACTCTTCAAGAATCCTCGAGCAAGCTCAGTGAACTCAAATATTCTCTAGAATTCCTAAATAATCACAAAATGTCGAGGAATACTTTAGAACTCTTCAAGAATCCTCAAGCAAGCTAAGTGAACTCAAATATTCATTAGAATTCCTAAATAATCACAAAAAATCGAGGAATACTCTAGAACTCTTCAAGAATCCTCGAGCAAGCTCAGTGAACACAAATATTCATTAGAATTCCAAAATAATCACAAAAAAATCGAGGAATATTCTAGAACTCTTCAAGAATTCTCGAGCAAGCTCAGAGAACTCAAATAATCATTAGAATTCCTAAATAATCACAAAAAATCGAAGAATATTCTAAATTTCTTCAAGAATCCTGGAGCAAGCTCAGTGAACTCAAATATTCATTAGTATTCCTAAATAATCACAAAATGTCGAGGAATACTCTAAAACTCTTCAAGAATCCTCGAGTCAGCTCAGTGAACTCAAATGTTCATTAGAATTCCTAAATAATCACAAATAATCGAGGAATTATCTAAAACTCTTCAAAAATCCTCGAGCAAGCTCAGTAAACTCAAATATTCATCTGAATTTCTCAGTTATCGTAAAATCGAGGAAAACTCCTAACAATCTTCAAGAATACTCGAATAAGCTCAGCAGGCTCAAATATTCATTAGTATTCCTAAATAATCACAAAATATCGAAGAATACTCTAAAACTCTTCAAGAATCCTCGAGCAAGCACAGTGAACTCAAATATTCATTAGAATTCCTAAATAATCACAAAATATCGAAGAATACTCTAAAACTCTTCAAGAATCCTCGAGCAAGCTCAGAGAACTCAAATATTCATTAGAATTCCTAAATAATCACAAAATGTCGAGGAATACTCTAAAACTCTTCAAGAATCCTCGAGTAAGCTCAGTGAACTCAAATATTCATTAGAATTCCTAAATAATCACAAAATGTCGAGGAATACTCTAAAACTCTTCAAGAATCCTCGAGCAAGTTCAGTGAACTCAAATATTCATCTGAATTTCTCAGTTATCGTAAAAATCGAGGAAAACTCTAACATTCTTCAAGTATCCTCGAATAAGCTCAGCAAACTCAGATATTCATTATAATTCCTATATAATTACAAAAAATCGAGGGATATTCTCAAATTCCTCACTGGAGCAAGCTCAGTGATCTCAAATATTATCCAAATTGATTGACGTATGACAAAATTCGGTCAGCATATGGAAGTGGCACATACCATGGGGCATAAATTTAGGGATATTGCCCAGTGTATCTGAACAGGAAAGTCATAAGTGAATTGACTTCTAACGAACTTGATATATTATTTAGTATTAGTAAATTGTGCACTTGGTATATATTCGAGCAGTCAAAGCGTGTTCCACTAAACGCACCGTGGGAGCAAACGCAGAGCGACATACAGAGGATCATCATTGTGAGCCTCATAGGGTTGCCATCTTTGGCTAAACGAAGTATGAGATTGGAATAAAACGTTTTTCGGTCGAGCCAGGATCTTTTCTCAATGGATAATATATTCTGGACTTCCTTGGTTATAGAGTGAATTCCTCACAAACGAAAAATTATCGATTGGCAAAATAAGCTCTCAGCCAAAAACCGAGGAAGTTCTCATAGAAAACTAAAGCAGGCTCAGTTCCATTTTGGTCGTTATTTTAGAAAGATGAAAAACATTTTATAGTGAAATACATAACTTTAGAATATGTAAATATTATTGTTAGAAATGCAACTATGCGTGTTATGCGCATGACCAATCCTGGTAACCCTGAACTCCACCACAATTCCATGTGCTCTTGTTTGTCTGTTACGAGCAGAGAAAATGAGAAAATAATTTCTCTCATATGAGAGAAGTTTCATCAAAAATTTTAGATTTTTACTGAAATGAAATGTAGACTACTAAAAATGTACCATAGTTAGCGAACTTTTTTTTGGACTGAAATGATCATAGGAAATATCTTCAGAGATTGTCGGGACGATTTTGCGATCAAATGCCTCTAATTGCTTCAAATATTAGAAACAAGTGTCAAGGCGGCGACAACAGCTTTTGACAACAGTTTACTCTTTTCTAATAAATTCAAATTTGGCTAAGTCTAAGATCATGAAATTTTCACAGAATATTCTAAAATATATTTTGAAGAGATTGTCTTGTGGAAACTGTAATATTTGGCTTCATATTCGAGATATTACGATTGAAGTTCCCAAAATCGAAGAATCCTCTCTCTCTCACGAGGAGCGTGACCTCAGACCTTAACTCCAACTTTATTAAGAAACTATATTTATTCCTCTGAAGTGTTCTACTACTTTATTTATCTTTTTCTGGCCGAATTCAAACAGAAAACTTTTAAATACGCTATTTTCGTGGTAAATATTCAAGTATGTTATTGGTTTGATTCCTATGAAGAATGCTCGGGAATGTTCACGAATCTTCGAATTCATATTCTTATCCTCACAGGATTATTCCTAAAATCCATTCGTATTCGGAACAGATAACTTCTGAATATTCCGTTATTTTCCAAAAATGTTTGGTGATTGTATTATACATCTAACAATGTTTTGGAAAATTCCAAAATCGTACGTATCTTCATCTTCTTCTCCTATGAAATTTCCAGAAATTTCTTAAAAGTCGAAGGAAGAAGTTCAAGAACATTCAATTTATATGTCTCTTCATTCCTTCGAAATATATCCTAGAAAATCTTCTTTTTCTTGTTTTTGGAAACTTTGGAAATTTCTTCCAATTATGAAAAGAAAGCATATTCAATTAATTCCTCCGAAGAGTGTTCTAGAATGTTCTGGAAACTTGCTTTTCTTCTTCCGCAAGCTGTAGAAGTTTACAGTCAGGTTTTTTTTATGCGGTAGATACGTACCGCGTAAAAATAAAACTCAATTCAAAATTCAAAAAACCGCGTAAAAAAAGTCTCACCATTTCTCAACGAATCATGCAAAAATAAGACGATGAACTTTTTTTTGTATGGAGTTTTCATTTACGCGGCCGCGTAAATGAAAACCGCGTAAAAAAAGACCTGACTGCAGCGGTCGGAATTTTCACTCACTCTCACGACAATAGAATTCTCCCTCACGCCAATTTTCAGCGAAAATCTGGCTTGAGAAATCTCCCGCACAAAGAGCAGAGCGAAAAAAAAATTTCACTCACTCCCAAAGGTGCGAGAATTTCGTTTGCCCTTTGTCGGCCGATTATGTTGTCTTTCCTTGACTCGTATGACGCCGACGATGGTTGGTTTTATGCATTATATTTTATACACCCTCTGTGCAGTGATGTCAGATTTTTTCGCGAGTGCTTCCGTAGATGAAAATTGATGAGCGGGGGAGAGAATTTCAGAATTTTTATTCCGTAGATTCAGATTGAAAATCCGTAGATTTTCCGTAGCTTTCCGTAGGTTTCCGTATAAAAACCGGGTTTCCCGTAGATTTTATCTAGGGATCCGTAGTTCCGTAAAATAAGCGCAAATCCGTAGATCTACGGAAATTTCCGTAGATCTGGTAACGCTGCCTCTGTGTGGTTGGCGTGGTGGTGTGGATAGAGTGCGCGTGTCGCGTATGTTTTTAGTAATGTTCCAGGTTCGAATCCCGTCGCGGGCACAATTTTTGTTAATCTGCTTTGAAAAGATTTTCGTGAAAATTGGGTGAGAGAAAATTTAACAGAACGAAAAGAAATTATCTGTAGGTTGAAGCGATTTTCAGTTATCATGAATCGGTACTCTCGAAAGAAGTGCTGGAGGGGAAAAGTGTTCCTCAAGCAAAGCAGTGAAAATAAGCTCTACCGCCGTCGTGGGAATAGCCATATTTCGTATCGCTGAAACGAAAATTACGAACCCTGCCTGACTGCATTCCCGAGCAAAGTCCAACAACAAAATTACAGCAAATTGAAAACATGATTTGTAATCAGCAACAAACTGATATCACATTTTGATATCATTTTATCTTTACTTAATTTGATTTCAAATTTTGCTTTCGGTTTGCTGTCATTGTAAATTAATGTAAATATTTGGTGTTACAATAGTTTTTAAATCTTTTAGTCAACTATGTAAAGTAATTATAGGGATATAACATTAGTGCAATTATATTATTGCATTTATGATTTGATATCGATTGAAAAACTCTACATTTAACGATTTTTCATTTTTCTTGCGCTGATAACAAAAACAGTTATCAATTTGCTATCATCGATAGCAGGAATTGTTTTCAATTTGCTGTCACAGGAACATTTTTCTGCTCTCATTTTTGATGTTTTAACCGTTAAAACGACCAAAACGACCTGATTTATCAAAATTTGCAATATCACAACATCAAAATTAGTTTTCAATTTGCTATCAGACTTTGCTCGGGTTGTTATCCAATCTGAGAACTTTCGAATATGTATCCTATTATACTTGGAACCATAAAAAAAGAAAAATCTCAAGCACTCGTGGAATGTTCTGGAACAGTATATAAAACCTCATCTTCCTTCCTTTTTTTGCTTTTTCTTCTTATTATTTTTTCTCTAGTTCATACAATGCTGCTATATGTACGTGAAATATTTCAGTGAAACTTTGCTAAGCGTGGCGGGAGCACAGATAGACAAATCTCTGTTTGATTTCAGGCAGCCCTATTTTGATGCAATTGCTTTTGATTCTAACATAAATTAAGAAAATTTTTAACCATCAAGGAGATTCTTAAAAATTCTAGAATAACAATTGAGGAAGCTTCTCCTCAGAAGCCAGTGTATCAATAAATATGTGAAACATTTCACTCAGCACTTGACTTATCAGAAGCGCCAAAATTATTCTATCATGAGTTTACTTTTTAACCCTAGACGACTTTTGTAGGGTTTTTGTTCATTGAATGGGTGAATGTTCTAGGAATGAAAAACGCCTGAAGGTATACTTCCAAGTACACACCTCGAAAATTTAAGATGTTAGATACTCCACAACATTATTTGACGTTATTTTTTCTGAAACTTTCAGATAGTTCTTGGAAGTTTAAGTATTTGGATGTTCCAGAACATTCTAGAATGTTCTCTTGATTATTATATCTGAAGAGGTCAATAACTTCCAAAAAGTTCTCGAAATTTTTAGAAGCTTGATATAGCAATGGTGAAATATTTCAGTGAAACATTTCAAAGTGTGACGGAAGGACAGACAGACAACTCTGGGATTTTATATATATGATAGAGATGACGCGCAGTTCTCAATCACAGGACCCAAGATCGATTCCCACTGAAAACCATTTTTTTTTTTATTTGAAAACCTTGAGTCGTATATTGGTACCAGAGATGCCAGATTATTTTTTTAAAAATCTGTATCTATACAGATTATTCTGTATCGCCGTATTTGAGGGTACAGCAGACAACAAAATTCGATAGAAATTAATAAAATTGTGCTAATTTTACTGGTAGGGTAAGTGTACCAATTATGGCTATAGTACCAATTATTCGCAATAGTTAATTTCCACCCTTTAACGATGTAAATCAACAAGATAAAAATTGTGAACAACAGATCCGGTTCACAAAAGATAGTTGCACTCATTTAAACTCCACATTTTGCTCAAATTATGGTACAAATAAATCATTTTCCTTAAAATTTCGACCTCCTTGCACCCTTTTTCGTCATAGTGTACCAGTTATGGCTAATCCCATAAGGAATGCATGCAAATAGTGCGAAAAGGACCCGAAGTTAAAAAATATAGCCATAACTGGTACAGGGTTCCTATCATTAGCACCGCCTGTAATCAATACTGAAAGTAGTTTTGGCTCCGTTTCTATATTTTTCCTGTAAAGTATGGAAACTAAGCAGTCTTTTAACTTATTGATGACATTCGTTGGTCTTCTGGTTATTTTTGTATAAATAGCTTTCCTTAGGTAGTACCATAATTCGACACCAACATTTCAAAAGGGCGTAACTGCTTTTGGAATCATCACCTTCTTTTAAAGCTGTGGATCATGTGTTATGATTTCCATGTTTTTCACAACAAGTACCAGATGGGAAAAACTCTCCTCTTTCCGACAACCACGGTGGTTTGAGTGTAAGGGAGGCAGTACGACCTACAGCTTTGAAAGAAGGTATTACTTCCAAATGCAGTTACGCCCTTTTGAAATGTAGGTGCCGAATTGGTACACGCACCCTATCTGAAAATTTATTTTCAAATTAGTTCGATTGCAGATGCCCGCTTTCTCCAATAGCTGATCAATTTTGCAAAGTCGTGCGCTACATACCAGATGGAAGTGAACCCCAACAAGTGTGCCGTTATAACTTTCTCTAAGAAAAAGGATTCTTTGCTGTTCAATTACGATTTCTTAGGCACTTAGTTAAGGGGAAATCTACGTGTGTCTCAGCGGGGTTTTCAGAAATGTTTTAAGTGGTTTCAAGAGGTTCGGTAGGGTAGGGTAAACCTGCGGAGGTCTCAGGAAGTGTTTTCAAGACATTTCGAGAGGTTTCAAGAGGTTTAAGGATATTTCATGGGGTTTCAGTACAGTATGCGGCAGGAAAAAATGCGAAAGTGTTTTTCAACTTCAAACCTCATTTTCGTCCATTTGACATTAACCAATCTATGTTTCAACGTTTCATGATCTATAATAGGCTAGTTTTCTGAAAAGTTAATTAAAAAATTTCCCATTTTGGTCAATAACCTTTACAGGGCGGCGCCTGAAGATGAAGACAACCAGAATTTTCAAACCGCAAAAAATCGCACAGGTCGCTAAATTTCGCATCTGATAAAACAAAATTTTTGATTTTCTCTACAATATCATCAAATATATGTACTTATTTCATCTGGTATGTGAAACTACATGGCTCTGGATCATTGTGGTCTGGTTGTTCATCGAATTTGAGCTAATTTTATTACTGTTATAGTCATTTTGTTTAATGACCATTGAGCGCGCAGTTTATTGATATCCGCTTATTAGGCCTACATTATCACATGTTAAACATCAAATATGTTCATTTTCATTTTTCAGTGCTAGAATATAGACATTGACTGATACACTGTCATGAAAAAAATACACATATATATCCTATATTTAGCGTGTAATAGTGCCTTGAACTTTTCGCATTTTTTCCTGCCGCACCCTGTAGAGTTGAAAACAAGTACGGCAGTTTCATTGTATTTTCCGAGGAGTTTCAACGCGTTCAAAGGAGGCGGACTTTCTAAGGACTTCAGGGGGCTTCAGTAGAGTTTAAGGAAAGTATATGGGCATTCCAAGGTTGAATTCAGGGGTTTTCAAATGAGCATTCTTATTCACCGCAAACCAAAATACTGTGGTATCACTTTAGCTACACAGAATTGATGAGCAAATAGCATCGTAAAAGTAATGTACAAATTACATCCTTTCCTCATAATAAATAAGCCGTTTCGACGGTTAAAGTGCCGGCCCCTCAAGCAACACCACTAGTTCTATAACAGTTGGGAATTCACGATTCAAACATAATCGGTTGTATATTTCTTTTAGAATTTATGTAAAATTGAACACTTATATAATCAAAACAGCGCAAAAAATGGCGGCTTATAAAACACCTTTCAAAGTATAGGTAGTTGTATTCTGATACACTTATAATAGTAAAAATTGCGCCTGACCCACGCTTCATTCAACTCGAGATTGAACATATGTTACATTAGAGTAATTTATCGTAAAAAAAACTTGGTAATTACTCATATAATACAAACACAATCAGTGGTTGTAGTTAAGCTATTTTTAGCTGATATAACTATCAGATAACATTTCCATTACAGATTAACTGAAAAGGTTGAAATTAAGCTTTTCGTTTAGTAACATAACTTTTAAAAACCAGTTTTCTAACAAATAACTATCCCACTGTTCTTGACTTGGGACAACTGACAGAAACAAAACACAAACGAAAATATATATATAAAAATACGACTTTATCTCAAGAAAATGTTTCCATGTCATAATATCAATAGACGTGAGATATAATTAATTAAATTACTGAATTTTTATTGCATAATACTCAGTGATGGTAAAGCTTTTTTTACCTGCGGCTTAAGATTCATGGTGAAACCATTGATTTTACTCTTCCATAATTCAAGCGCCACTGAGTTCAATTTAAAAATATGTCATAAAGAACCCAAATTTTGCTGTTTTGTGCGATTTTTTTAATATCACATCAAGAATCAATATGGCAGCCTCTCAATAGAGCATACAGTGCCGCTCAAAAAATATTAAACAAAATTTCACTTTCAACAATTGTTTTAATTGAGTATATGACTCTTTGATTCGGTACTAGTTTTGTCTCCAGTGAGTCTTGATATTTTTATAATCAAACAAAACCGTTTTTGATTAACATTTATGAACATATTCAAGGAAATGAGACTACATTTTTATCGTATTTTTAATTGTGTATCAATATTTTTACGCGGCACTATAACCTAGAGCAGCTTTGCAATGTATGGTGGAACAAGTTGAGCTAACGTTAAAATTAAGTTATGGTAGCTGATTTTCAACTTAGTCACATAAACTCTAAATCCAGATACTATTTTTGAACGCTTAAATAACAAAATTATAACTTATTTCTCAACGAGGCCGAATCTGTCAAAACGTCAAAACATTGCCGTAAACAATCACGCTGTTTTCTTTATTGTTTAGAACGTCGTATTAGTTTTGATGATTTTGCGGCATTAGTGATAAAATTTCGGGAAGCCAAAAAGTTCCCTGCTGAGTAGTTGAAGAATTATACTGCAAGTCCTGATCAGATCAACTAGTCTAGGTCGGATTTGTGAATGTGTTCCGGGTGAGGGTGCTTTTTAAGCGAAAATTTGATGGCAAGTAGTACCCCGACATTGATGGGGACGTGGCCCGGACAAACAAGAGGAAATTGGATGTAGAAGTGCCAAGGTTGTTGAATACGTGATTCCACTTGATATCTTGCTTTTCATCGTGAGAAAATGGTTGCTGGTCGATTTTTTTTTCGATGGAGGCGACGGGCTCATCAATAATCAAACATATTTGAAATGGAAGAGTTTTCCATGTCATGATTTGGCTCGAGAATACAGAATTACATTCGTGTGGGGTTCTGACATGTTCATGTGAAAAAAATACTAAGGAAAAGTGACCAAAAAAGCAAGTAAAGCGAGAACATCAAAAATCACAATTTGCTGGGGAACAGTATGTCAAAAAACGCAGTTGGCAGCGATGATTGCAAGTGTTGTATAAGTGTTCAAATAACGTATTTTATTCTTCTTTGAGCTGACGTCATTTTTTCTTATGCATGTTAGCGAATAACATCGTTACAGCTTTTTTCCTACACATGATGTTTTATATTTCGCTTATAATACTCTTATAATCCATATTTTTAGATTTCAATTTTTGAAGATGTTTTCTGTGTTACTTGGGCCACAACGTGATTTTTTTTAATCCCAAATTTATTTCTTAATTTAACAACCAATCGACATTATATTTTTCTTTATATAAAGCTGACAGGTTGACATGCACGAGATGTCTCAAATCGATGGCTGATTCACCGAAATTAATTGAATTTTGCACCGCATCTCTGTAGAATATATTGTTCACATCTATGCAATTGTGTAGTTGTTAGTGCGATTCCGGGTGAGATAAGCGAACCGTTTGCAAAAAGATGTTGCACACTCACATGGTAAAATAAGAAATTGTCTTAGCGTGCCTTGGATAAATTAATGAATTTACATCATCAGACTTTCTTAAGGTTCATCTAGAGGTTCCAGAAGCTATTGTTAATGAATCATAAGATAGGAGCTACACAAAAATAAGGTATTATTTGTTTCAAGCGGATTCCGAACATGTCCACGCGGGACATGGAGAGCGTCAATCGAAAATGTCGTAATTTTTACTCAAACGCATCTTACAACTGATATCTAAAAGTAGTAATAAATACATATACCAAACCACTGTGAATATCTGGGTTCATTTCGATAACTGTAGACAAATTGCCTCCTAGTTTAAGTAAGGTGCTACTATTATTAACCACTCACCCTTTAGTGTATTGTTTAATCGAGCTCTACACTTCCAGAAAGTTTGCAATCGGGTTTGCTAGTTGACGCGAAATTCGTCAAATTTAAACCGAGAACTAAACCGAAGAAAGAAAAAAGCCCACAAGCAACCATGCGTCTCCATTAGCACCCTGCTGCTAATAACTGCGAAAGCTTCTAAATAATGTTCCCAGCTGCTACATTACAAATTTCCTCACGTGGAGAAAGCTTCTATCCATTCCGAAGGCCTCGGTATTGGCAGGCATTCACCGCATTAATTTCGCTGCGTGACACAAATCGCTTCGTTTACTGCTGCTGCCCATAGTTCGAATGTAAGCAGTCTTCAGTCGACTTTCCGTTCTTCGATGGAACATTTTCCAACGGGGGCCAAGCTCGCCAACCAAACAACACCTCAAGGTATGCCGGCTTCGGTGGCTCTGCTGCTGTTGCTGCTGTGCTGCCCCCCTCACATTGTGCTTCTGCGCATGATACATTTCGGCTACCAAGTAATAATATTTGTTCGTTTATTTTTCTCCAATGAAGTCGGATGCCTGTTTCCGTTGCCGCCGCGCCGCTGGCCACCACCATGTATCGCCACGAAGCGCGTACCGTGAGTTCTCTGCGGTGGTGATGCGGTGCGAAGCGTTCGTGTGTGATGACTATTCATGGTGTACCTGCCCTACACTACCACAACGCTTGGTTGGTTAGCTCTGGAGCTGTTCGACCGAAGGATACGTCTCCTTCCTTCGGTTCGCGTTCCGTGCACCTGTTTCCTTCCCACCTCCCCACCAGGCAACAGCCGCAGCAGGGGGCATAAGCTTTGTTGTCGCCAACCAAGTGGTCTTTGCGGTTTTTCGATTGCCGTCGTCGCCGTCGCTTTCGTTATTCCTGCACGGGATCTGCTACTCGGTACTAGCTACATAGGTAGCTAGTAATCATCTTGTGCACCTGCTGTGTCGCCCGTCACCTGCTAGAAGGATACGAGCGACCGACAAAAAAAAAACCTAAAGGCAATCGGCAATATCCCTGAAATCGAACCGAAACTCGCTCTCGACGTGTGTCTGGGGAGTGGAATGAAAGAAATAGGTCGGAAGGGAGTTTGTTTTTCCACGTTTCTGAAGAGCTCCGGTGAGCAACAGCTGACGACCGACGATGACGGCGGGTACAATCGAAGCAAAATGGGAATGTTTTCACCATAGAACTACCGTCACGATATAGCCGCCAAGACCGAGACCAAGGGACCGCACCGAAGCGGTGGCTTCCAATAAAACTAGAGCAATGTGTTTTCGAATATGACATTGAAAAATGGAGATATTTGATTTCGAATTCATGTGGGTGAAACGAAATAGAGTGCACGGTTTTCGATACGGATCGTGCTCGGTTTTGCAGCTATACGACGGAGCTCGTGACTTCGTTAATCTTTTAGCGTGAACGTAGACTAGTTATGTAGCTACATTTATTTGATACCTCAACCTGAAAGTGGCTGCACGGTGTCTAAAAATAATGGGATATGTGGCACGAAGAATCATGTACTATAAAAAGGATGTTTTTATAACCCCAAGACAAGTTCAGATTTCAAAGATTTACATCTTTTACGACATGTTATTAATACTACAGATTGTTAAATTTGATATGAATCTGATGCCATCAAACTTTTTATCAAAATCACATTCTTTTTGTGTAAAAAGACAAAACTACATCTTAAAGCATTGCCCACTTAGAATCTGTACGCATGGAATATTTTATAGTGCCGCTCTCAATGATGATAATCATCATTTTAAGCAGAAGCAAGATCATAAACAGTACTCTTTTTAAGGTGGAAATTTAAAAGCTTTCATGCAGCACACAGTGGAAAAAAGAATAAATCTGCTCGGAGTGGATGAATTTGAATGAATTTCTGACACAAACTGCAAAAATCTCTATAGATAGTTTCAGCAGAGCCATACACACTTAAATTCAGAAATTGATTTCGGTAAACGGATTGCCGAGAATCCAACAGCTGATATCTCGGTAAAATATTTACTGATTCTCGGTAATTTTTTTTACCGAGATTTCGGTAAACCATTACCGAGTCTCGGTAAACTTTGCCGAGATCTCGGTAAAAAGTTGGATTACCGAGATCTCGGCAAAGTTTTAACGATATCTCGGTAAAACTTTTACCAAGATTCAGTGAAAATTGTTACCGGATTCTCGGCTGTTGGATTCTCCGTTTGCTGAGGTCGGCGATTTAATTTAAGTGTGTAGCGTGGTCCCATGGCGCCCTTAGCAAGCATCCAGGTTGGTGCCCCGCGACATTGTTAATTTGCAAAGTTTGTAGTTATTCATATTTTTCAAAGTTTCTTAAAAATTTGCACTTGGTGTTTCTAAGAAACAAATTCCCCTCGATTTTTTTTTTGTTTTCTTATAATGTTTTTCATTCGTGTATTTTTTTAGGAATTTCAATGGGAGTCACCTAAAAATTTCCAAAAATGTTTCATTTATACGAGTATAAGTACGAACATTACAGATTTATAACATAGATGATGCATAATTTTCTTCAGCAAATCTTACAGTATTTTTTGAATTTTTGTTTCTGGTTTTTCCAATTGAATTTTGTTCTCAAAAATATTTAATGGAGTTTTAGGGGTTGAGGATGCCAAATGATGTATTTTTATAAATTTTCGGCGTTTATTTTAATAGGCTTCTCCACAATTTTCCAATAACTTCACCAAAGATATGTTCTGAAGTTTTTTTCAAAACATTTCTCAAAAGATCTGTTGGAAAATATTCAGTAACACTAGTTTACAGCATTTTTGAACTCGGTAAGCTGATGATCATTTTTGGTGTAGAATAATGCCCTGAGTTCGAAAACGCGAACGAAAAAAATTACAGTAGAGCGGAATTTTTTTCGACTTTCCATACAAGGTTGATGATTTGAAATCGATTTTTGTTCTATTTTTAAGCAAAGTCGCTCACTTCAAACATTTCATTCTCCGTATTCAATGATCCGATTGAGCTGAAATTTTTACTGTAACTCGCCTACATATGATATGTCAAATAAACGTCGAGAAAGAATTTTTAAGTTGGTTTTTTCTTATTGAAAAAAAATACATTTCTTCAAAAAATTTTGGGAATATTGCTAAAATTTAAGAAGATCGTCCCTAAAACTGGTCAATATCTTGAATTCTATCAATCTGACGCAAAACCTGTATACAGATGATCGAATGGTATTGTATTCAGCATTTGATTTATGGAAAAAGATTTAAAATTGGTTGAACAAAACGCAATATATTTGAATTTTAGTAAATTACATGCTTCGAAAAGTTGCAAAACTCGATATTGAGCTAAAACTCGAAAACTGTTCTACTTCAAATTTTTTGAAGGTCGGTTTCGAAATCAGCACTAAATTGTGCTTCAAAAATTTTGGTCGTTGACAGAAGTTCACGACTTTCGTTTTATTTTGTAAACTTGTGTAATCATTAGACAAAACATGGACATGGTTGAACACCAGGAGGAATTTCTAAAGGAATCTTCACATTAGTTTTTGTTGAAATCTCTGGAGGAATTCCCGCTGAAATCACGAGAATAAATTATGCTAGAATCTCTGGGGGAATTCCTGCAGAAATTTCCGGAGGAATACTTTATGAAAATCCGGCAGAAATTTCAGCAAGAATTTCAAATGGAATTCATAGACTAACTCTTGAAGGAATTGAGGAGCTGTGGTGAAGAAATACTTGATGGAATATTAGCATTTGTAGAGAATCACTTTTGGAAGAATTTCTGATAGAAAACTTGGAAGGAATCGCTGAAAAGGTTTCTTGAGGAATCTTTGGGGAATTTGGGGTTTCCATAGAAGATTTAATGAAGAAACCCAGGAAGAAGTTCTGAACGAATCCACGGAAGGCTTCCAAAATAAACCTTGAGAAAATTTTTGGATGGAATCAATGGCAGATTTTCCAACAAAATACCTGGAGTAATTCCTGAATGTATTTTAAATTTATAATTTTCTGGAGTAGTTAATAAGAATATTCATGGGAGGTTTTCTACCGGAATTATATGGAGCAATCCCTAGTGAGCATGGAAAATTTCGGAAGGTATCAATGAAAGTTTTCTGATGGATGTGATAGATTTTTTTACAAATGACTTTCAGAAGGAAACTTTGATCGAATTTCAAAGGAATTCCATAGAAGACAGGACGAGTTTTCATAAAGAATTCTTGAGATTTCTAACGGAACCTATTCAGTATTTTCCAGAAGGAATCCATGGAGGAATTACTGACAAAATCTATTGAAGGGTTTCTAGACACCTAATCCTTAAAGATATTTTTGCAGGAATTACTATATATATATATATATATATATATATATATATATATATATATATATATATATATATATATATATATATATATATATATATATATATATATATATATATATATATATATATATATATATATATATATATATATATATATATATAGAATTCCAAAGAAAATTTTGGAAGAAATTATGGAAGATTATTCAATAAAATCTTTAGAAAAAATATCGGGAAGAATCCTTTGACAAATTTCTGAAAAAAAACTTCTAGATAACTGCCTGAGAGCCTCTCAGGAGGAATTTCTAAAGGAATTTAGAAACTTCTTCGAGATATTTCTAGAAAAAACTTCAGAAAAATTTATGATTTGAAATTTGTTTCCAAGAATCCCTGAATAAGTTTCTGAAAGAATTTCTAGATAATTTCTGATACATTTTTTATTTTATTTAATCTGTTTTGGGGAAATGCAAATTAAAAAAATACTCACTGGTAGTTTTTTGGGTTGAAACAGCTTGAAAGATTTCTGCTAAATTTGCTAGTTTAAAAGTTAAAGCTCAAAGAAAAATTTACTGGAAATAAAAATTGGATGAACTTAAGGAGCATTAGGAATTTTCAGAAAGAAACATTCACTAGACTTTCGAAAGCTTATTGATTTTGTTATGCTCTCAAAACAAAAACTCACATTCTTAATCGTCTAAAAAATCTAAATTTTTGAGAATACGAAAGGACGTAAAACACATGATCAATCTTAGCTACTGTAAATAATAAAATCTAATTGATAACATTCAAGAAAACAACACTATCATCTTGTTTCCTTCTAGCCTTAGGCCTTTTCGGCGCCCCTCTGACGGTGGCGCCCTTGGCGGAAGCCAATCGCACGCTACGGCTCTGACTTTCAGATAAGGAGGGTGTAATTTGCAGCACGATGCTGGAAACCAGTGCACTGAGCTTGTTTTACCCCGTGCTCTCTCTCTCTGTCACACCTTTTTGAGAAAATCCTCATCTATTCTCGACTGGCGTACAAAATAAATGACTTATTTAACTCGTATTAGTGTAAAAACTTCCATAGTATCGGTAAATTGGCTCAAGGTTGGTCCTGCTCTTATCGATTGCTCCAGGCAGAGATGCACGTGAAAGTTTGAAGAAATAGGAGATATCGGGGTTGTTTGAAGGTATGTCAATTATTAAGGCCGTGTAAGCCAAACCAGCTTCATTCAATACTACGGATGTTTTTACACAAACACGAATGAAATAAATCATTTATTTTGCACCCTAAGATTTTTCCAAAAACGTGAACAAAAATTCCAAGAATTTCTCAAGGAATAAGTGTCTCTATCGATTCTTCCAGGGAATTTCCATCAGGAATGCCCAAGTCCCTGAAGGAATCGAGAAATTGCTGGAGGAATCTCAGGAAGATCGCAGGAAGATCAAGAATTCCACTAAGAATACCTGGTGAAATCCCTAGAGAAATCGAAGGACACCAGTTAGAATTGCTGGAGAAGTCCTAGAAGGATTCTCTGGAAGATCAACAGGTGGAATTGCTGAGGAATACCAGCAAGAATTCCTAGTCCAAGTCCGTCGTCTGTCACCTAAAACGAATAAGTTCGTGGGAAGTTATCAAGCCAGCTTCATCGACGGCCGATCGACAACGGACCAGATCTTCAACGTACGGCAAATCCTCCAGAAATGCCGTGAATACCAGGTCCCGACGCATCACCTGTTCATCGACTTCAAAGTGGCGTACGACAGTATCGACCGCGCATAGCTTTGGAGAATCATGAACGAAAACGGCTTTCCTGGGAAGCTGACTAGACTGATTAAAGCAGCGATGAACGGTGTGCAAAACTATGTAAGGGTTTCGGATGAACTATTCAGTTTATTTGAATCTCGCCGGGGACTGTGACAAGGTGATGGACTCTCATGCCTACTCTTCAACATCGCTCTAGAAAGTGTGATGCGACGAGCCGGGCTCAACAGCCGGGGAACCTCCTCTTCTTGGCGTAACGTCCTCACTGGGACAAAGCCTGCTTCTCAGCTTAGTGTTCTATGAGCACTTCCACAGTTATTAACTGAGAGCTTCCTCTGCCAATGACCATTTTGCATGTGTATATCGTGTGGCAGGCACGAAGATACTCTTATGCCCAAGGAAGTCAAGGAAATTTCCTTTACGAAAAGATCCTGGACCGACCGGGAATCGAACCCGTCACCCTCAGCATGGTCATGCTGAATACCCGTGCGTTTACCGCCTCGGCTATATGGGCCCTTAACAGCCGGGGAACGATTTTCGCAAAATCCGGTCAATTTGTGTGCTTTGCGGACGACATGGACATTATTGCCAGAACATTTGAAACGGTGGCAGAGCTGCGCACCCGCCTGAAACGCGAAGCAGCAAAGGTGGTGAATGTCTCAAAAACAAAGTACATGCTGGTAGGCGGAACCGAACACGACCGGATCCGTCTGGGTAGTAATGTTACGATAGACGGGATACTTTTGAGGTGGTGGAGAAATTCGTCTACTTCGGATCCTTACTGACGGCTGACAACAACGTGAGCCGTGAAATTCGGAGGCGCATCAGCGGAAATCGGGCCTACTAGGGGATCCAGAAGAAACTACGGTCGAAAAAGATTCACACACGCACCAAATGCACCATGTACAAAACGCTAATAAGACCGGTGGTCCTCTACGGGCACGAGACATGGACCTGCAAGCACTCAGAGTTTTCGAGCGACGCGTGCTAAAGACGATCTTCGGCGGTGTGCAGGAGAACGGTGTGTGGCGGAGAAGGATGAAGCACGAGCTCGCTGCACTTTACGGCGAACCCAGCATCCAGAAGGTGGCCAAAGCCGGAAGGATACGGTGGGCTGGGCATGTTGCAAGAATGCTGGACAACATCCCTGCAAAGCTGGTGTTTGCTACTGATCCGGCTGGCACAAGAAGGCGTGGAGCCCAGAGAGCACGATGGGCGGACCAGGTGGAGAATGACCTGGCGAACATTGGGCGTGACCGAGGATGGAGCGGCAGCCACAAACCGAGTATTGTGGCGTACTATTGTTGATTATGTCTTGTCTCAAATGTGATGTTAATCAAATAAATGTATGTATGTAATGACAGTACATATTGAATGTTTTTGGTGAAAAAAAAACAGCAACAACCATCATAACCTCTTTCCGAGTATGGAAAATCTTTCAACTAGGTTTCAATACGGTTTTATTGCTACTCTCAATACGGTTGGCAAGACCTCTTCGGAGTGGTCCACTTAGGCTGAAGATGCTCTTAAAGAGGTTGTCAAGAGGTGTTGAAGCATAAATCAGTAATATTACAAGTTTTAAAAAATTGGTCATGAAGATCTCCTATAGAGCCGAACAAAACTTAAAATGTTACTTCCCACGCAGCACACAAATCACAAAAGAGTGTCGACAGCGCAGGTTTTTGGTCTGACACGAGTACAAAAATGGATATGGATACAAACCAAAAATGGATATGGATCCAATTCAAGCAGCACACAAGTCACAAAGGAGTGACGACAGCGCAGGTTCTTGGTTGTACAGAAGCTACATTCATGCAATTGTAACTTAAAGGCAGAATAACTTGAAAATGTTATTCTGCCTTTAAGTTACAATTGCATGAATGTAGCTTCTGTACAACCAAGAACCTGCGCTGTCGTCACTCCTTTGTGACTTGTGTGCTGCTTGAATTGGATCCATATCCATTTTTGGTTTGTATGGGATTTTTAGTCCAAATATATGGGAAATTGGATGACCTACAGTGTCTCACTCAGCACGCCGGTTAATCGAGTTCGATTTGGCTCAGAATTGAAAGAATGATAGTTGATACCCTAAGAAACAACTTTGTAGAAGACCAAATCATGATAAAACATAATTTAGTTGCTACTAAATTAAGTTTTATCATGATTTGGTTTTCTACAAAGTTGTTCCTTAGGATATCAACTACTATTTTTTTCAATTATGATCCAAATCAAACTTTTTAAACCAGGTTGCTGAATGAGAGACTGTTGGTCATCCAATTTCCCATACATTTGTACTAAAGATCCCATACAAACCATCAACTCATTTGCGCTAGCTCAGTTTTAAACCGATTGCGCTGAATTTTTCACAGATTACTCTTCTCACCCAAAGGCACGATTCTAGAGGGTGTCCCGAGGGATTTTTCGACATTTTTGTATTTGGGCCAGTCTAATGGCGCCCCATGACGTGCTCATAGTCCGAGTTGTCGGAACCAACCATAGCGTTGAAGTCGCGCATAAGGATCTTGATATCACCTTTCGGAATCTTGTCCACGACAGCATTCAGTTGGCTGTAAAAGTTCTCATTGTCTTGCATTCCGGCAGCATCGGTTGGCGCGTAACATTGGATCATGGTAAGATCTCGAACCGATGTTCTGAATCTGGCTACAATTATCCTCTTATTTACAGGTTCCCACTGCATGAGCGCAGCGTGGGCGTGAGCACTGAACAGCAAACCAACTCCACAATGACGAGGAGCATGTTCACCTCTTAATCCAGAATATAGCAGCATTTAACCCGATGTCAATCTGTGTTCCCCAAAGCTCAGCTAAAGAACATCGCTCAGTCCTAAGTCTCAAGATTCATACAGCATGGCTCATAGACTAGTTGTGCCAGTTTACCCTTCTGGGCTAGAGTTCCAAGTTCCATTTCTTTTCCGTTGTTTCGCGATAAAAGTCGTTGCCGTTGAATCAATTCGTAATCTTTCATTTTCGGTTTCAGTAACGATTTTTGGGTTTCGTGAACAGTAGGTTCCACCTAAGGTATAGCTTCCGGTGGAGGAGAACAGTGCCCACGATGCACTACCAGCTCAGCACACAAATCTTAGCTGGCGGTCTTTGTCATCGCTTCACCAGAGCTATAATAGACGCTCTCTTTATCGTTTCACTGTTATGCAGCCCAAACAAGAATGTTAAACCTAAATTAGTTTCAAAGCTCGCTTGTGGTAATTAACAATCGAAAATCACTTCAAAACAATCGGTTATATTGCCACTTTTTGCTTGCAAATACCACATCTCAAAGGTTGCACAAAAGGGTTACGATTCAATTGAAAATACGAGCCACGAAAAAGGCACCATGCCCACCCAGAAGGAAATTTACGCAAGGTATGGTGTTGATTGGAACAAAGATGAACCAAACCTGCCATGAAAAGGCATCCCCCTCAATTGACGGAAGGTAATTTTCCGGGAAGGTTTAGCTTGTTATACCCCCTGTCGCTATCAATTCTGATAAATCAACTCGACAAGATTGATTCACTTGGAATGCTGTCTGTGTGTGCCAATGACGGACAAAGAGCACGAGTTTATCCGTTTTGGCACTTCTCCCGGTTGACTTTCTTTTTCGGGAAGGATACCAAAGTTCCAGGATGATGATGGATGTAGTGCGTCATGGTTCAAATATATGCAAGTACATTATATACGTTAGTTTTGTTCATAATAAGCATCTTAGCTAAAGATTATTGGCGTGATAAGGTATGCATTCAGGACAATAATCTTCTTTTTCATAACATAATTATCTTATGAAGAAACCCTATTTTAACCCTTACATTTAAGTTTATAGTTAAATATTTTTCGAACGATTATTTTCACAGTTCGTTTCTAAACTGCATATGTCTGTCTTTCTTATATGACAAAAGATAGAAAATTTTCAACTTTTGTATTACCGTCGTGCGGGGCTTCTTTATACACTTTTTCATGGTTTTTCAACTTTACGACATTATAACTCCCAGAGTAGTGAATGGATTTCCACATTTTTTACATATAATAATCGTGAGTATGTATGTAGGATGTGTGTAAAATTTGAACTAAATCCATCAATAAACAAAAAAGTTGTTCATACACCAATCGGACACATCTCATATAGAACCGGATGGGGGCTACTTTGGACATTTTTAACTATAACAAAACTGCATTTTGAATTCCAGGGTTATTTAGAAAATTACTTTGTGTCATTACTGTAGCATACTATATCAAACATTATTTCAATAAAAATATGCGTTTTAAGATGGTTCTGTGGTACCTTTGGTATTATGAGCAGCGTGATATTGCAATATAGACAGCCTGAAAAAAACCATCAACCATTTATTTAGCTGAAACGGTCATTTATAGTGTATAACGATACAAATATTTGATTGTATATGCCACGTTGATACATCTTGGATGAATTGTTCAACCCTTTGAAATTTATGAACTGTAGAAACATGGCATACAGAGCAAATGTTCTGATACGATATGTATATTTTTTTGGTGTACTCGATGTTTTTTCGCCTCCTGACAAGCAATAAAAGGTTTGTTTGAAAAACAATTCCAATCAAATGATGGGGAAAATATTGCGTCATAATAGTCCCAAAGACATCAAACAGATTTGAACCATACTTTGAAATCAAAAAATCCATATTCAAAAGTGTCCAAAGTAGCCCCTCAATTAAATATCTTATCGGCAGCACATCTTATGTAGTCATATGAGATTAAAATTTCATAAAAATATGATCATTACGGAAGCTTTCATTATGACGAGTAAAATTTGAAATTCCAGGATTTCCACATTTCCCATGTAATGTAGCAATAGTTGGAAACAAATAAAACAATGTTTAAAACATTCTGCTCTTCCAAACTGGTCATTTGACCTACATTGTCTGCCAGCACATCCTAAATTCAACTCCCAAAGAGTGTCACAAAGGCTATCAATTCGCACTCAAACTGCCGTGCACTCCATCAATCTTTTCCAATTTATGTGCACTCTCTGGTGGTGGAAGCATGGCATCATCGATCGTCCTCATCAGTAAAAGTATCTCGTCGCTTACGAACGCGCTTTAAATTTTAATAGTTTTCCCCTCACTTGTACCGTAATGTGCCAGCCAGCCAGCAGCCATTGAACGTCCTCTCGGTCTCGCCCGACTATCCTCCTTCTGGTTGCGAAAAAGGCGACAACACCAGCCAGGACGACCAGGATGCGATTCAACAGCAGCGCACTACTGGCAGATCAGGAATGTTGCTTGTTCATACTTTTGGTAAGCCCACTAAAGACGAGAAAATGTCATATAAAGGCAGCCGCACACGTCCTTCCGCTCGCTCGCGCAAAATTTGTCCGATAAATGCAGAATGTCGAAGCGAAAGACTAGGTAGGCACCAGCCAGCGGAGCCATCATACCGGATCCTGCAGGCAGGCAGTTGACTTAGCCGAGCAATGAGTATGACTTGTCTCGTCGTTTCATTCACGGAAGGATCTTGGTTGGCGGTTTCGTCACAACTGTGGTGGGTACCCAGGCGCGGACATGCATCGAAAGTACAGTTTGATCTCATATAAGTCATGGCCAGACATTCTACGAACACCATATTATCTCAATTATTAAAAACCTGAAGGTATCTATACTGAATATTGGCCAAATCGGTTCAAGAACAATAATCCAAGACATAAAGTTTTCGCTAGTATCTAATAGGAGACCCAACTGTACAAAAATCATGGACGTAGCTGGTGGGAAATACGGTGGGTGTCTTTTTATAAAATCAGTATGAATTGATAAAATTGACCAAAAATTTGAAGGAAAACACTTTAGAATCAGTGCTGCGAAGTCTCGTGACCATCACCCGATAATCAATCGTCAAATCCGACTTTTGATGTCTTCTGTAAAGTAATGCCAACCAGCTAGCATCCCGGATAAAAACTAACCGTAGGATGTTTGGTGAAAACCATTCCTGCACCATACAATGTACCAGCTACAACGAAATGTAATAACATTTAGCGCGCTCGTCAAAGTTCCAACATGCCGCTCAAAGTGTTGCCACAAATAATGTTTATTTTCCTAAGCCCAGTTATCTGGCTGATGAGGCATGGAAGCCTAAGTTAAAACTGTTAATGCAATCAGATGTTATCCAGACTTTGACGTGGACGATCCAATAATTGAAGAGTTATTCAAGTGGGTTTCGAAAATTCCCAAAGACGTTTAATGATGTTAACTTCATAGTTTCTAGTCCAAAAGCACAAAGATAGTTCTAATTCACTTTTTCCAGGATCGTTTCAAAATAACATAACAGTACAATTTACAAAATAACAAAAGAGAACCATTCCCAAGCCATTCAATGTAATGTTTAGCCAGTATTGAAAGTAATATTCTAAACAAAACATTCCTTGTACATTTTTATGTTTGAAACCATACATATACCATACAACGTGCAGAATATTTGAACCTACGTATAAGTAATAACAACAATTCATTTATAATAAAATGTTTGGTACAGTGGTTTTTCGATTTTATCACGGTCAAAAAAAAATTTACCGTGAATTTAGCGAAACCGTGAATTTGGCGAAATGAAAAATAATTGTAAATTTTATATTATACTTGATAAACTACATAATTGTTGAAGTGTTATTTACATTTTCAACTGTTTTAGTAATCTGCTAATGCTTGTAATTGTTCTAGCGCTGTCCGTTAACTACGTAAACTCATTTTGGGCCATCTTAAACTCCCTATCCGCTCGTAGATTTTTTCCATACATATTTTAAAAATGTGTATGGATTGTAGATCTTTGAATGGCCAGATCCTCCTCCTCCTCCTTTACGTAGTTTATGGAAAGGTTCACCGTGCTTTGAAGACAATACTTGCCAGAAAATTGTATGTCATTTTGATTTAAGACACCGCACAAGATCAATACTATTCAAGAAGTTGTTTGTAGTAGTCACTTATATATAGCTGTGAGCAATAATTAGACAATTTAACAAAAGAAGTAGAATTTGTTTTAATAGACGAGGTAATGAAAACTAACTTATCAATCACGAACACTTAAGATAAGGAAATAACTAAATCAATAATTTAACTTATCGTTGTTGCATAAAGTTTTTCCTCTCACTTGTTTGGGATAGTCGGATACATATTTATCATTTTCATTTTTTGTGAAAAGGGAAATGTGTAATGACTGCACTGCCCCCACTCGTATATCAGTCTCATTTGACTTTTCATCATTTTTTGAGTTATCGTTAAGAATGGTCATCATTTTCAGCTTACTTTTAAACCTCATAATGGAGATTGCGGATTTTTTATGTCAATGTGTGAAAAAAATACCAAATCATGAGCGTCCCATATTGAAAGTACTCGCATAACAATCCCATAATGGAGTTGTGTACCCTGCCATGCAAAACTGAACAATTTTGTAGCAAATGTAATATTTTTCACAGTTGTGTGTTGAGGTGCAAAGCAATCTGTAAAAGTTTCAAGATGATAGAAATATTTTTCAAATTATGACGATTTTTCAAAGTTTTGCATGGGAACGAGTTTTCAAACGTCAAGTGGTATTTTCTCATTTCCTACTTTTCACAAATAGGACTGCTAGTGGGGGCAGTGCAGATCGGTATGATTTTATTCTAGGAAATCGAGAAAACTATACACGCAGAAAAAAGAGGCTTGTTTAAAACAATAAAACGCATGGTTGATTTTCAAACTGAGCAATTGCTTATTCCAAAGTCATATTTCTTCGTTCTTGCTTAGAGTTTATCGATCAAAACAATCAATTCCCATCATTCCATATAACGATGAAAACTGCATTTGTTTCAACAAAATGGGGACCATAAACATGGCCCGGATGCACTCACACATCTTTAAAATTCTTACCCCAACATCGCCACAACGAAGAAAGTGTTGCAAATCCATCATTCCAACTTCCAAGTGCAGTTTTGGCCGTGATGGATAACGCGCAGGTACTCAAGACAGCATCCTCAAAAAGTTGGTCGGTTTCGCTTTTTTGCCTCTTTTTTATTCGTTCTCGCTTCCATCTGCTTGCCGAGTGTCTAAAAATAGATTTCCAGGCTGCCGCAGGAGCTGCCGTCACCAACACAATCACATTGCGGTTTTGTTAGTACCAAAAGTGCAGTCGTTTAAAACAATCTGTCATTTTATGTTGAAACTACCAAATCTCAGTTTGTTCTAACAAACTGTCAAAAATTTCGTCAAATGAAAATATTTGTATTATCAAACAATGGATAAAGTTCAGTTTAAACTAGAAATCAGTTTGTCGCTATAGCAAACTGAAAAATTGGTTGATTTGAACTAGAATTTAATTGTGTTTACAATTATTTTTTCTGCGTGATATTTTGGACGTAGATAAGCACAGTAGCGGAATAAAAAGGAATTTGCTCGTCCTTTCTGGTTTTTCTTAATAAGTTCGATTTTATTATTATTTTTTTTTTGCAAAAATGAATAAATAGTGATGTGTTTTATAAATTTTAATTAGTCTTTCAAGTAATTTTTTATGTTCTGTGCTATTTTATACTGATTTCGCAATGTTTTAGAAAAAGCGTGATAAAAACGAAATGAAAACCGTGATAAAATCGAGCGTGAATTTGGCGAGTAGTGAATAAAATGACTAGTGATAAAACCGAAACGCCACTGTATTGCAAAAATATTAGTGTGAAAAAAAAAACATTTTTTATAGTTACGATACTTAACAACCTGTACATTGTAAAAACCTAATTTACTATTAACTGCATGACTGACAACGTTACATTGTATTCTTATTGTATTGCTATTCTTACTATTATTTATATTGTAAAATCATGTTACTAAATAGTACTGTTACAATACTATGTTCGGTTTTTCCATTGTATTTTTTATTCGGGATATCACTCCCGAAATTAAATGAACTTCGGGGATCTCGATTAAATATTTTATTTTGTATCATTAACAACATAAGACAAAAAAGCTTCGACATCTAAGTTTCCCTTTCTCCTCCATCAGTAAGCTCAATATCGCTAACAAATACTTTCACAACAAACACATTGGCAAACACTTGGCAAATCTCATTCAGTACCCCAACGCTCGTTACGTTGCGTCACTCAGACGCAGAAATTATGACACTCTCTGCTGAATGACTGTCATCAAATTTGACCCGAGGGTCAATTTGCTTTGTATTAGTGCACGGCGGACCAAACACAAATATAGCACACCATAAGAATATGAGCTTGAGAAAACATCATGCAGTCAGAGCTTCATGTTTCATCGTGTGTTCAAAAAGACGATCGCTGCTGTCAAATGTAGTTAATACTGCCTGGAGCGAGTGTTGATCTATGTTACTTTGCCATGGTTCGTCTCTGTTTTAATGGTCGGTGATTATCATTTGGAGCAAAGCGTGATTAATTGTCCTGAAATTGCACAGCACTCATTTCTCTCTTAGTCTTTTTGCAGCGTTGACAGCTGCTGAGTGTGATTCAGGTGGGTTGCAAGAGAGTTAATCTCTTTGAGCAGTGATGCACGATGGGTAAAGTGAGAGAGTTTTCCGAGAACAGGGCGTTTTGCGTGTGCGTTCTACCAGGTAATTGGACTACGCGAAACGAATAATACTTGTGATGCCATGCGGTGTTTGTACTAACCCATATGCATCGTTTCACATAAAGTTGTGCGTGTCTCTGCATCCCGCAAAAGATTAACATTTTAATAACAATTAACAATGTATTGTCATTTTGGCGAAAAAAACATGCCCCGCCTAAACGAATCTATGTCAAACACGAGAACCTCGTGACGAGGTAAATTGTGATTTATATAAAACAAGACCGCAACTTTATAACATTTGGAGTTTAACGTTTGCATTAAAAAAATGGACTTTTTTCGAAGTGAGCTGGAAAATTGTATAAGCTAAAAATAAACAAGTTATTATTTTTGTTTACTAACAGCATCTATTGGTTATGCTAAAAAAATTGGTACAGACCTTTAAACGCAGTTTTATTAAAGTTAGTGAGGATGTTGGTTACAGTAGTCGAAAACAAACGTGTTGGCATATTTTTCGATATTTTTACCGTTTTGAGCTATATGTCTATGAAAACTATTACTATTTAGTTGCGTATAATCTTTATTTCACTTCTTCTTATCACTTCTTAACACTTCGAAATTATCGAGAAACTTTTGAGAAATAAGAATTCCATGTTGCCCCAAGTGTCAAAAAACAGCAAATTTCGACTTATAATTTTATCATGCTAAACATCGTTGGAGAGCCATGTCAAAACAGAATATAATCACACTTATTATGTTCCCGAATGAATAACTATATCTCTCGTGAACATTTGGTGCAATTGATGCAATAGTTTATCATTTTTTTAAAGCAAATATTGTTACCCAAAAAGAAATATGATGTGACCTAATTTTCTTAAAAGTGCCACCCTACTTCAAAGTCCCAGTATAATGTGAAATGATCACAATCATCTAAGCTTTTCATATATTTTCATCAACCATGCAAAGATATACTCGTGCAAATTTTTGAGCAATTTTATCTCAATGGAGCACAGAGGTACACTGGAATGCAATGTATGCCCTCAGTAGAAAATCATTGGGAATAACATGAAATTTTTCAACATGGTATCACATTTATTGGAATAACTCCACAATTAATGCATATATCGTTATGAAAATTGGAATGGAAATAGTAAACAAGTTGTAAAATCGGGGAAAATTTTTAAATATGACTCTTTAGTGTAAAACAACTTCATGAAAAAATGGGTGAAAAAAGTCCATTTTTTTTAATGCAAACGTTAATGCAACTTAACTGACAACCCGAACAGAAATGAATAACTGACACATAACTGAAGCATACCAAATTCAGGTGTCATACCAAGACAAGGTAGGTAATTCGCCAATTGTTTAACGGTTAGTACTGGCATTTTTGTTTTCGTTTATTTTTCCGTGCATAATTCCACTTTAGTTGAAAAATATCCAGTGAACGTCTAGATCCACTCATTCCATATACTTCCCATTGAATTTCAATTCCCTTAAGTTCCATTTTTTAAGAGAAAATAGAACATTTGTATGGGAAGTCTGTTACCCAAATGTTGAACGCTTCCAAGCTAGCTCATCCTAATGTTGGACGATTCTCGCTAATTGTTGAACGGTTCAAGCTTTGTTCGTAATTGATGACGTATAACCCGACATCAACCTATCATTAACCCGCAAACACCCGGGACGATCTACTTTTGGCAGAAATGCAATATCTTTTTTGTTTTAAAAGATTTTACCCCGGATTTTTTTTTATAGTCAAGGGGAATAATTGTGCTAAGAAATGCATGGTACCTCCCCCCTTTGCACCCTCCCCCCTTTTGCGGGGAGGCGAAAATACGTGGCTTTTTTTGTATTTTTTATAAATTCTACATGTTTTTGCTGAAATTTCATCGTTTTGCTAATCATCAATAGTTTTCACTGATCCTAGACATGCAATGTATTACTACCCATCATAGTCTGTTGAAGTTTTGATCCCAGAGCTATTCTAAGGCCTCCAAAGTACTCCGAAGTTTGTGACACAAATCTAAGATTCTCAACCAAATTTTATACACGATGAATGATTACAGAACATTGTCTACGGTACTCAAAAAGCCTCAAAGCACCCCTAGAAAATTCATGGTACATGAATTGGGTGATCTAGGTAATCCAAACTACTCTGGAATTCATTTTCTTAAGATCCAAAACATCTACCATCGTTTGTGTTCACTCTGTCCAAGAAATTTAGTCACGTTAATGTCCATTACACCTCACAATGCTATGAGCAACTTGATATTGTGGTAGTTGGACATTCCGTGAAATACAAATGGCCTCCAAAACACTTTGAAGTTTGGCTTACGGTATCTACATACTGTCTCATGCTTTAGTTGTGGAAATTTTTCGTGGAATTTAGTCTATAGTGTTGATGGAACCTCAGTGCACATCTATAATGATTTTGGTACATTCATGGGATATTCTAGGCTTTCCAAACTATTCTGGAATTAGGAACTGTAAGGTCTACAGGCTCTACTCTTGTTTTTATTCACTCTATTGGCATAATTCTTTCACGATTGTGTCTGTTGCACCTCATTATATTACGAGTATCTGTATTTGTTGCTATTTGGGTGTCCACTGGCATACAAATGGACCCAATGTATTTTGAAGTACGGGTCGCAATACAGATAATTTTAGGATATTTCTATTGTAGCGAATGCTTGCAGAATATAATCTACGCTACTCTTAGAACCTCACATTGCAATTCTGATAACTTAGCAATATTTACTTAGTGATCTACTGCCGTTCTACGCATAGTTGTCCCATGTTGAAAAACTTGAAACTGAGAAAATCGCGATTGAAGTTTCAAACAGGTTTTTCATGTTTTTTGACCAAATGGGGCAACAAATCGGATTTAAATTTTCATAGTATCGTTAGAAATCGCTTATATTTTCATGCCTGAAGTATTTCCAATCAAATATTTTTAAAAATATAGTGTTTTATAGCAAAAACATTATTAGTGGGACTGTTATGCCTAGAAATGTGGTCCTGTTGGCGAAATTTCTACGCATATCAATCCCACGATAATTAGTCGTCTCTTTTCACGCTCGATGTGGTCTGTTCTATACTTTTCAATTATATTTTTTTTTAGTAACAAACAATGTTAGCTTCTCTTATAACATTATAAGACTCTCATGCATAAGGCTCATATGTCTCGAGGCAAAACGGAGCCGAAAGACAACAAAATACTGACATCACATTTTAACACTTTCTTAATAATCGGTTAAGTAACTCACCTAGTTAGTGAGTTGATTAGTGAATTGATTAGAGGATGAATGTGAGGTGCTCCAAAATTAAGTGAGCGCCTGGTGAATTAAAAGGTCACCAGGCCGATATATCGTTTAGTCGAAAAACGTCGTGTGACCGCAAAATATTGTTACATCAAAGTATTTATATGGCCGAATAAGTCATAAGGCCAAAAATTTCATTAAACCGGATTGGTCATAGGCCGAAAACGTCATGAAGCCGAAAAGGTCTTTAGGCTAAAAATGTCCTTAGGCCGAAGAGGTTTCAAGGTCAAAAAGGTCTTTAGGCTGAAAATGAATTGAGCTCGAAAAGGTCTTTAGACCGAAAAGGTCTTGAGGCCGAAACGGTCTTTAGGCCGAAAAGGTCTTTATGCCGAAAAGGTCTTGAGGCCGAAACGGTCTAACGTCCTCTTCGGCCTAATGATTTTTTCGGCCTAATGACCTTTTCGGCCTAATGGACTATTTTGCCTGATGACCAACAAAGCATACAACTGATTAAGCTTTTGTATTAATTTTAAATGACTAGAAATATGGACATATCACTGAAATAAAATATGTTTAGAAATACAACAGCTTAAGTTTTCAAAACATTCTGCACCATGCCTTCCTCTGCTTGTATGGGTCATATGAATAGGAACCCTAGCAAAGATTGGGAGTGATTTGCCATTAGAGGCTTCATGCTTCATGTATCTTTATTTTTATATGAAGGGTCAGAATGCCGTTGATAATGGTATCGTTCTATATTCATCCTATTCGAAAACAAACAGTTACAGTACTATGTTCACTTTTAATATACATACAATAATAAGAATATAATCCTTTTGGGCTCTATCATTTCTTTTACATATACACAGAAAGCCGCTTATCTACGACATAACTTACTAACAACAATTTACTCAAGAATTCACTTACTCATCAAGTCTCTGAGCGTCTAGGTCACTTGTTTATCAAGTTACTCAATAGCTCATTAACACATTCATTCAAAACAGTCACTCATTTACCCATCAGCCCAATAATAAATCAACTCACTTATCAAAACACTCGCTTATCATCTTACTCATTTACTCATCAACCCACGCACTTACAAAATCTCGCTCACCAAGTCACTCACTTACTCTTCAATTCGCTTACTCGGTTGACCTCTCATCAATTGATATATTGATTGCTTGTTCAGTGCCTTTAGCAGTTCATCTTCGATTTGGGTTTAACCCAAAAGTGTTCTTTTTATTTTCCAAATATCCGATAACTAAGCCACTCACTAACCGACACACTAATTCAACCAAATTATTGGGATTACATACTGAAATAAAAAATTGAAACTCATCAACTCACTTACCAACAATATAGAAGCTTGCTTAAGTTCTGAAAATTTTCACATATACCAGTCAGACATATTCAGCAACCTCTTTGTCATTATATTGGATCGGCTTCGTCATGCTTCACGACATTTGAGCCTCTTAATTAAGTTAAAATGTTTATGTTTGGTTTATGAGCTCAACGCGCATTGCAGCAATATGTATTTGAATTCAGATTGCAACGGCAAGTTGCAAAGAAATAACAGTTTTTGTTTAACTGGAAAACAAGTTTTGTTCCAGCTGGACCGTAATGCCAACATAAAAGAAGGGTTTATACCATGCAGTATTGAAATAGCCATGCTATCAGGTGAAGCTAAGTTACTAAAAATGCTTATTGTATCGGTTTTACGTAGAAATTTTATAGTGGGACTGTTATGCGTAGAATTTCAGTTGTGGGACAGACATGCGTAGAAATTCAACAGTGGGACAATTTGACTTGACATGCTTTTCATTGAGTCTTCGAACAAAGTATGTTATTTTTTGATGTTATATGAAAATATACGTATAAATGGAGCGCCTGGTGCAAAAAAGTCAAAATCGTCAAAATGTAACATGGGACAACTATGCTTATAACGGCAGTCTAGGTCATCCAAACTATTCTGGAATTAAGACCTTCAAGCTCTACAAGCTCTACTCTTTTATATCTTTATTTTATTGATGTAATTCTTCCACGATTACCTCTGTTGTATCTCATAATTTGTTGAGTATTTGTGTTACTTCCCAGTCAACACATGATCGCATATGATGTTGAATAGGATGCAATAGTGGAGGCGATATACGCACACTTCACACGCATTTAAATGTAAGCATGTACGCATATGGCCTCCACTTTAGCATCCTATCCAACATCATATAAGACTTTGTGTTAGCTGGGTTGTGCATCCTCTAACATACAAATGTTCTTTATGGTATTTGAAAGTGTCGGAAATTACCCTAGAATTCCTCCAGGAGTCCCTCAGAACTTCATCGTGATATTCTCCGAGAATATCTCTACGAGTTCCTAGGGAATATCTCAAGACTTCCCGTGAAATTCTTCAGGAGTTTCCCAGTAGTTTCTCGAAAATTAATTCAGGAGCTATTCTGGAATTCCTTCAGGAGTTCCTCAGGAATTTCTTCAAAAACTTTTCGAAAAATCCTGCTGGAGTTCCTCGGGAATTCCTTCAGAAATTCCCCGAGGATTTCACGGGAGTCCCACAAGGATTTCTTCATCCATTCCCTAAAATCTCATCAAGGAAGTTTTTCCAAGAGTTCCTCCAGAAATTTCTCCTGGAATTCCTATAGAAAAATTTCCAGGGATTCCTCCAAGAATTTTCCTAAGCATTTCTCCAGGGATTCCTCCAGCGGTTTCTCTAGAAGTTCTTCCAGGGATTCCATCAGGAATACCCCCAGGGATTCCTGCATGGATTTCTCCAATAATCCCTTCAGGGATTTTTCAAGAAATTCCTTTAAAAAATCATCTAAAACATCCTCCAGAAATTCCTTTATGAATACCTCCTAGAATCTTCAGGAAACCTCCAAAAATTCCTCAAGAAAATACTCCCGGGACAACTCCAGGGATTCCACCGAGAATTCCTTCAAGGATTTTTTTTTCAGAAATTCTTTCAAGAAGTCCAACATGAACTCTAATAAGAATCTCTCCAAGACCTGCTCCAATATTTATGTCAAAATTCCTCCAAGAATCCGTCCTGGAATTTGGCCAGGAGTTCCTTTATAAATTTCTCTAGGAAAACCTCCAGGGTTTTTCAATAAATACGTTCCGAACTTCCGTCAGAAATGCCTACTGGAATATCCCCGGGAATTCCTCCAAGAATTCCTTCAGGTAATCCTCCAAGAATCTCTAGGAATTTCTCCAGGAATTCCTCCAAGAATTCCTACAAGAATACTTCCGAGAATTTCTTCAAGAATTTCTTGAAGAAATTTCTGGAGAATACCCTGGAGGAATTCCTGGAGTACTTTCTGCAAGAATTCGTGTAGTAATTTGTGAAGGAATTTTTTAAAGAATTTCCCAGGGAAATTCTTAGAGGAATTTCTTAAGGATTTCCTTGAACTGCGAGGAAATTTTGAATATATTTTTTTCAATTTTTATTTTCTGGAGGAATTTCTGGAGGATTTCATGAATTATTTCCTGTAAGAATTCATGGAGTAATTCATGCGAGTAATTCCTAATTCACGTGAGGTATTTCCCGCAAGAACTGGAATTGAAGGAATTTCTGGAGAAATTCCTGTAGTAATTCCTAGAGCAATTCCTGTTGAAATTCCTGCAGTTATTCTTGGATGAATTCCTAGAATATTTCTTGAAAGAATTCCTGGGGTGTTTCCCGGAACAATTCCTAAACGATTTCCTGTAGTAATCCATGTAGTCATTCCTGGAGAAATTCCTGGAGTAATTCCTGAAAGAACTCCTGGAATATTTGCTGAAAGAATTTCTGGAATATATCCTGGACTAGATCCAGGAAGAATTCCTGGAGGAATCCCTGGAGGAATGACTGATAAAATCCCTGAAATAATTTAAGGAGGAATCCCTGTGAGGAATTCCGGGGAGAACCCCTGTTGAAATTGCTGGAGGAATTCCTGGAGGAACTCCTGGAAGAATTTCTGGAGGACACCGTGGAGGAATTTTTGAAGGAACACCTTGATGAATCCATACATAAATTAGCAGTTATTCATGAAGAAATTCCTGGAGGAATTTCTGAAGAAATTACCCGGGAAGATTAGCCGGAGAAATTCTCTGGAGGAATTTCTGGAGTATTCCCTGGAAAAATTCCTGGAGGAAACTCTGGAGGAATCCCTGGAAGAATTTCTGGAAGAATCGCTTGAATCCTGAAGAAATCCCTGGATTAGTTGTTGGAGGAAATCCTGGATGAATTCCTGAAGGAGCCCTGGAGAAAATCCTGGAGGAATACCTGACTGAATTCCTGGATGAGTCAATGGAGGAATTCGCGAAGGAATCCCTGAAAGAATTTCTAGAGAAATCGCTGGAGGAATCCCTGGAGAAATTTCTAAGAAAATTCCTGGAGGAATCCCTGGAAAACTTCTTGGAGGAATCCCATGAGAAATTTCTGGATGAACTCTTGAGAAAATTTCCTTGAAGAGTTTTAAGGGAATGCCTGGAGAAATCTATGGAGGACTCCCGTGGAATCCTCGGGGAATTTCTGGAGGAATTCTTCGAGGAACTCCTGCAGGATTTTTCGAAAAGTTCTTGAAGTAATTCCTGAGGAACTCCTGAAGGAATTCTAGAATAGCTCCTGAATAAACTTTCGAGAAACTGCTGGAAAACTCCTGAAGAATTTAACGGGAAGTCTTGAGATATTCCCAAGGAACTCGTAGATGTTCTCGGAGAACAACACGATGAATTTCTGAGGGACTCCTGGAGGAATTTCCGAGGAACGCCTAGAGCACTTTCAAATACCATAAAGATCATTTGTATGTCAGTGGATGCACAAACAACACAAAGAAATACTCAAAACATTACGAGATACAACAGAGGTAATCGTGGAAGAATAAAGTAAAGAGATACAAGAGTGTAAAGCTTGAAGGTCTTAATTCCAGAATAGTTTGGATGACCTAGATCACCAAGTGAATGTCGCTAAGTTATCAGAATTGCACCCTGAGGTTCTAACAGTAGCGTAGATTTTATTCCGCGAGCATTCGCTACAATAAAAATATCCTAAGATTGTCTGTATTGCGACCCATACTTCAAAATACGTTGGGTCCATTTGTATGCCAGTGGACACCCAAATAGCAATAAATACAGATACTATTATTATTATTATTATTATTATTATTTATTTACGACACTTTACCATAGTAGGCATTCGTGTCGGGAGCAGGCATGAAAATATAAGCGATTTCTAACGATACTATGAAAATTTAAATCCGATTTGTTGCCCCATTTGGTCAAAAAACATGAAAAACCTGTTTGAAACTTCAATCGCGATTTTCTCAGTTTCAAGTTTTTCAACATGGGACAACTATGCGTAGAACGGCAGTAGATCACTAAGTAAATATTGCTAAGTTATCAGAATTGCAATGTGAGGTTCTAAGAGTAGCGTAGATTATATTCTGCAAGCATTCGCTACAATAGAAATATCCTAAAATTATCTGTATTGCGACCCGTACTTCAAAATACATTGGGTCCATTTGTATGCCAGTGGACACCCAAATAGCAACAAATACAGATACTCGTAATATAATGAGGTGCAACAGACACAATCGTGAAAGAATTATGCCAATAGAGTGAATAAAAACAAGAGTAGAGCCTGTAGACCTCGAAGTTCCTAATTCCAGAATAGTTTGGAAAGCCTAGAATATCCCATGAATGTACCAAAAGCATTATAGATGTGCACTGAGGTTCCATCAGCACTATAGACTAAATTTCACGAAATATTTTCACAACTAAAGCATGAGACAGTATATAGATACCGTAAGCCAAACTTCAAAGTGTTTTGGAGGCCATTTGTATTTCACGGAATGTCCAACTACCACAATATCAAGTTGCTCATAGCATTGTGAGGTGTAATGGACATTAACGTGACTAAATTTCTTGGACAGAGTGAACACAAACGATGGTAGATGTTTTAGATCTTAAGAAAATAAATTCCAGAGTAGTTTGGATGACCTAGATCACCCAATTCATGTACCATGAATTTTCTAGGGGTGCTTTGAGGCTTTTTGAGTACCGTAGACAATGTTCTGTAATCATTCATCGTGTATAAAAGTTGGTTGAGAATCTTAGATTTGTGTCACAAATTTCGGAGTACTTTGGAGGCCTTAGAAAAGCTCTGGGATCAAAACTTCAACAGACTATGATGGGTAGTAATACATTGCATGTCTAGGATCAGTGAAAACTATTGATGATTAGCAAAACGATGAAATTTCAGCAAAAACATGTAGAATTTATAAAAAATACAAAAAAATCCACGTATTTTCGCCTCCCCGCAAAAGGGGGGGAGGGTGCATAGAGGGGAGGTATCATGCATTTCTTAGCACAACTATTCCCCTTGACTATAAAAAAAGATCCGGGGTAAAATCTTTTAAAACAAAGAAGATATTGCATTTCTGCCAAAAGTAGATCATCCCGGGTGTTTGCGGGTTAACCTGTTTTTATTTTGGCTACCAAACCCAACATAGACCCTTCAGTTATCCGATGTGAGTCCAACAGTGGTCCAACATTTGATAAAATTTGACCCGACTTTGACCCGACATCCGATAATTTTTCACTCTGGCGGAATTTTTCCACGTTTTTCGTGTTTTGTGGCCAGTAAGGCATTTGAGTGGCAATTTATTCAAATGACAGGGAATTGCTTCTCATTTGAAAAGAGCTCTAGTAGACTGAAATTGTTTTAAACACGACTAGATGTAAAAAATGTCTGAAAAGATTTGACTAGAAATGAACACGATTGAAGAAAAGAACGCTTTTGAAAGCCCCTGAAACACTCTTGGATACCCATGGGACCCATTCAACCCCCTAGAACACCCCTGCAACGACTCTTAAATCCCTTGCGCTCGTAAATTCCTCTGGAACGCCCTGAAATACTCCTGGGACCACCTTAACACTCTGAATCGCTCTGGAACGCCCTTGAAACCCATTGAAACCCCCTGGAACCATCCTGAAGCCCTCTGCAACACCCCTGGAACATCCCTGGAACGCTCTTGAAACCCCATGACATGCACGATTAGGTAAAATGGAAAAAAAATCTGGCAGTCATGCTAACATCGTAGCTTATGTCAGTGTTCAACCATTAGATCCTAGATGCATAATGATAGTGTGATAAGAAAAATATTTTTTACAAATGAAATTACAATGAAAATGTAATTTTAAACAATGTTTAACTGTTAAGGACATCCTTCCAGTTCTTGTAACAATGGTGTGACTTTGATATTTAAGGTTGATTTGCCAGCAAAGCTTATTTCGTAAGAGCAATTTCTTAAAATTAATCTTAAGAATTGTGCAGTTTTCGTGTCATCAGCGGTACAAAATTTGCAATCATCATTTTTGACGTAAAGTATGTATAATTTTGTTACTAAATTGGAGTAATATCGTGACACACATGTATACGCATCTACATCATACGTTTACGTTGAGCAAAAATTACTCAAGTAAGTGTGGGGTATGAACAAAGCTGAGTAGCATTTCCCATGCGTGTATTCCCCCTAGCAAGCATCAGTGACAGCCAGCACCATGACGGGGTCGTCGTCAGTGTGATGCTGCCTCATTGACGAGTGGACTGTTGGCGGAGCAAGTTGCCATCACCGTGAGGTTCCGTATTATGCCAAGTGATTCTACTGCAGTTTGCTAAGATGGCTGGGAACGGATTGTTCCAGTGAGTTGCCCGGCATTCACATTGGCGATCCTGCCAGGAGTGCATCATAATCAATAACAAGTTAATCATAAAACAGGTAGAATCACTTGGCATAAAAACAGTGAGAGAAAACAAATCGTTTTGGTGTGTGAAGTGTGTGGTGGTGCTGCAAACACAGTGAAGTGGGTGTTGCAATTCTGCGGTTCCTGACGAAAGCTAGAGCGCGGAAAGTTTTTGTTTTTCCAACCGCGTTCTGTTTTAGCCTTGGTTCTAGCACAAACACATGAACAAAGGCGCGGTGACGTGGTTGATTTTTGTTGTCGACTGGTAGCACGCTGTGGATAGGTGGTTGGTCGGTCGATGATTGCATGCATGTTTCTTCATGTTCTTGCTCGGCATGGATGGTCGCGCTTTCGTTGATTCCTCGGATCGTACATGCTCGTGTTGTCGCTCGGTTGAACGGTAAATGCAAACAGGTTGATGTGCATGATGGTAGAGGTGTTTGACTATTGTGAATGTTGCCGTAAAATACTCGCGGCATTGGTTGGTTGGGTTGGTTTTTTGCTCGGATTTTTGGTTGGGTAAATTAATGGCGTGCCGAACCGCCGAAAATTTTTCTGCATAAGGAAAATGCAGGGACGTGTAATGAAAACCGTCCAAGGAAACGGCATTTTTAGATAACCGCCGAAAATTATTCTGCATAAAGAAAATGCAGGGACGTGTAGTGAAAACCGTCCAAGGTAAAGGCGTTGTTGGATAACCGCCGACAATTTTTCTGCATAAGGAAAATGCAGGGACGTGTAATGAAAACCGTCCAAGGAAACGGCATTTTTGGATAACCGCCGAAAATTATTCTGCATAAGGAAAATGCAGCGATGTGTAAAGAAACCCGTCTAAGGAAATGGCGTTGCATGATAACTGCCGAAAGCTGTGCGTGAGGAAAATGCAGGGACGTGTAATGAAAACCGCCCATAAAAATTGCATATCGTAAAACAGTTTAAAATTCGAAGTACGCAATGAAAACATATCTACTGAAAATCAGAGAAGTTGTTATAGAGATGCGCGAAGAGGATTTAGGTTATGTTTATTTACAATCACACCCAATAACAACTTCTCTGCTGAAAATATGTTGTAGAACCTCTTTCGAACTCGTTTTGTAGAATCTATTTTCGAATAATGAAGGACATTTGTGTGTTATATATGGTCTATCTGTACCATCACATTGAAGCATTGAAAGTGGAGTTGTATGATATACGGAATCTTTAGTCTGATAAATCTCAAATTCGTTAATCTCTTGTTTTTTTTTCGCAATCGTGAATAACGATTGATTTGAGTGAGAGAAAAACAGGGCCGGCTACATAACGAGACGTGCGCTTGAAGGAGAGAAGACGCATCACCCAACTGCGTGTGTTGTAGTTATTTTTATTGGAGCTCGGCAAAACCCCATAGATGATCGGTTAGCATTGCAAGTTATCAATCAAATGATATAGGTTCTATATTAACAAAAGTGTGTTTACTAAACAAAAAAGTAAATGTGGCCATTCTAATTCTTGTATATTCAAGTGCATTGGTGCCATAAGGATGAAGAGAACGAAATTGAGGGATTGAGCGTAAAAATAACAAGCCTGCTAGTAAGAAAACTTTTTTTTTTCGGAGAAGAGGGAGAATGTGGGGTATGAACAAAGCTGAGTAGCATTTCCCATGCGTGTATTCCCCCTAGCAAGCATCAGTGACAGCCAGCACCATGACGGGGTCGTCGTCAGTGTGATGCTGCCTCATTGACGAGTGGACTGTTGGCGGAGCAAGTTGCCATCACCGTGAGGTTCCGTATTATGCCAAGTGATTCTACTGCAGTTTGCTAAGATGGCTGGGAACGGATTGTTCCAGTGAGTTGCCCGGCATTCACAGTAAGATTTGTAATAACATTTTCAGATACTGTTCAACATTTGGGTGGTGTTCAACAATTAGCGAATTACCCTATTGGTCGGTTATCCAGGTATTGAAAATAACTTATTTTGGTATTTTCTAGGTATTGATACAATACCTCAATGAGTTATTGGTTTGGTGTTGAGGACTGTTTGAGGTATTATTTAATTATCGAAAAATTGCTATTTGTATGGAAAAACCGCCGATTATTATTTAGGTATTGCCATACCTGATGTCATTATTCACGCGTTATGCACAGAATACACACCAGTTATTATTTTAGGTATTTTACCTCTTATGCAGAGCTACTTAATACCTCATTCAGGTTGTAGGTATTCGGTTTTCCATACCTGAGTTAGTTATTCTTCAGCTATTTTCTCCTGCTCGGGAACATGAGGAGACAACAGAGGATAGCCAAATGATCGGGACAAGTAAAATTTTCTCTTTTCAAAAAATGGCTGTCACTTTTCGAAAAGTGCATCAAAAAATCTCAATTTGGGAAAAAAAGGGCTATTTCACATGAAATCAGAAAGATTCTATTAAGAGGCGTAACAGCCAACAAATTGCTTCATATAACTCTACTAGAACTGTGCTAAGTGAACTTTTATCCGTCCAAAACACATTGTATAAGATGCATCAAATATGCCCTATTCGCACAAATTTGAAGGCCATATACGTACATTTTGAGAAAACCACTTTGAGTTATACAATTTCAGGCGAATTCATTTGGCATGTAATATAACTTCGTTTTATAACTTTGCTTGGCAATATATACGATTTCATTTTCACATGTCCAGAAATTTAATAAAAAAAATCAAGGTTCGATGTTCCTACCTGCAGCGTATTAATTAGATACTCTACCACTGTGCCAATTACTGACTGTTGTTGGACGTGAAATTTAAGCAATTATAAATAATTAGAAGGCTGGTCTGAATGGATACAAGTACCAGTATCGGGTGATAAAATTGTGTACTCAGCCAACAAATTGGTTGACGTTATCTCTGTCGCAGTTCAGTAATGTGATATTTATTTGTCCATAAAGGATTGTTTAAAATGCACAGATTTGCTCAATCCGTAGAAACTTTGGAGGTCATACGTACATATTGATAACACCATTTTGATATATGTATACAATTCTAGGCGAATCCATTCGGCGTATTATATAATTTCAAATATAACTTGGTTTAAGCTTTTATATGATTTCTTTTTTACAAACATTAAAATATCAACAAGTCGTGGCTGATTCTTGGTTAAAAGTGTGAAAGTTGATAAATAGTGATAAAAATGCAAGCAAAAAGTGAAATAGATTTTGATGTTTTCGTGAATTTCTTTAATTATGCTCATCTCAATCTGTGCAGCAGAAGCTGATTGCAAAAATCGTTCGGAGAACGATAGAAACACCCCTAAAACAGCGCAGCTGTTGATCCGCAATACGGCTGGGCTGGTATTTGCACAAAGCTGCCCTTGGAGCTGCCAGTAGGAGACATTCAGGTATGTGAATGCAATGAACTCGCCTGCATCTGCACTTATTTGATTTAAACGATGCGCCTGGCGAAATAGTCGCAGAAACACCTAATTTTCATCATCCACTGGCTCTCTTATTAGATCCCCTCACTGTGTAATTCCATTTATACAAATATGACCCCATATGTAATCTCGCTTTTAATACTACAATTGAGTCGCAACAAGTGCATATGAAGTTGTTAAAGAATGTCAACTTGAAGTTGTATAAATGATCACGCAAAGATGAAGTTACCAAAGTAACGATTTCACTTAATCTGGTATCGCAATTTATATAATTCTAACTAAACTTGTTCATTATTATAACTTAAGACTAACATCCTTATATGACTTCTGGTTTACTGGGATAGTTCAGTTATTCCAAAATTTGAACCATTGATAGACAACTAGTTGAACAACTTATAGTAAAAATTTGAGGTTTTTGTTGCACTTTTCAAAAAGTTACAGCTAGTTGACCATTTTTTGAGAAGTGAAAATTTTGCCTGTCCCGGTCATTTTGTCTATCCTCTGTAAGTTGTGTGTAATTTTAGTGGAACCTCTTTTGAATCATAGCATAGAAAGCCACATTTTGGTAGATGTTGCAGGTAGTGGGAGGGTGATGTGTATGACATTCAGTCTTTTCTGGTATTAGTCACAGTAGTGTATACAGAACGAATCAGAAAGCACGTTGCGCTACCCAGTAAACCACACATCGTAAAAGGATGTGCAAGCGAAATCGCATTTTTATCTAACCAAAATCAAAATCGTAAAAAATGGTGAATCTTGCGATAAGAATGATAAATGTAGTAGTATATCAATCAGCCTTGCGATTTATGAACGACAAACTGCCAAACCACCAAAGACAGCCGTATATAGCACAAATCAAAATCATCACTGGTTCTATAAACGAAACAAATCGTAGTCAAGTCAGCAAAGTATGAAATGGAATCGTAAAGTCTTAAATAGGAAACCATTGAAAAGCCGAGATTTTTCTATGAACAATGTTTGTGTCATTTATTCCTTATTTTTACGCCATAGGGATCTTTATTTCGGATCATATAGGAAGAAGGAAACGACTCTTGGAAGTCATCCTTGAAGATGAAATAAATGTTTTATTGCCACTATTTTTCATGCACAGTTTTACTCACTTTTAACATCCCCACATCACAACAGCTGGTTGAAATTTCACACTGTTTTCACGGATATCGTGATGGTCCGGTCCGTCTAGCCACCTCACAGTCATTCGTGATTCCACTCGCACTATTCAAAATACTAATATCAAATTGCTTAGAATTTCTGGAAGCCAACCTATGGCAGCAAACCACGATATTTTCTCCTGACCGTGTCCGGTATTTGATGTGGGAATCTCCTTTCCATCCTTGGTGATACGTTGCTCCAGTTTTCAATCTTCCTATGGCTATTTTCTTCGTTGCAGTGGCCTTTCCCCATGATGCTCCAGATGGTAGTTAATTCAATCAGGTATCAACTATAAAACGAATTTCGCGAGGAACTTTTCGTCGCGACGACGTTGACGACGTGTAGGCGAGACGGAACTGTTGTGATGTAAACAAAACATGCCAAAATACACGCAATCTGAAGTCAGATTAAGTCGTATAATTTGACAGAAATCATTGTGGCATATATCATGTTAGAAAAGTATCGAAAGGAATCGCAATGACTTAGGAAATAAATGCCAACCAATCTTTGTATATTTATGATAAGGCTACTGAAGTTGATTAGTTTTAAATTTATATTGGGCAAAATTCACATCCTGTTCAAGAAAAACAGGTTGGTACAGTGGTAAAGAGTTGGACCAGGAATCGAAGGGTCCCGTGTTCGAGGCTTTTGGATATCAACTTATTATTTTTTTTCATTTCTTCGGCAATCGTATAAAAATCAGATCTCGTCGTATTTGTTCACTTTTCATCGATGATTTGGGACATCGTATTACTAGTTATGAGGAATCAGGAAAAGCAATCAAGAGTATGTATATGGCCTCCACTTTGGTACGTATATAGCAGTTTTGTGCATTTTATACGATGGATTTGGCTCTTATATGGTTGTGTATATTATAAATTATACAGACCAAAATGTTTACTGGGTACATTGTTTGTTATAGGGTGCGAGTGCCATCAGTAATCTCACGCTCCCATATTGTTCATTACACCACCAAACCTAACCTTAAAATGATTGACAATTCTAAGGTAATTTTGTCAGATCATATACATGCATGAAGATGAAATATGTACTACTATACCGACCTTATAGTCGTCCTTTTCATGCTCGTGTTATACTTGTCAAAATGACCTGAGAATTGTCAGTCATTTTCAGGTTAGGTTCGTTGGTGTAATAAAAAATTCATCATATTCGAAAACAAGCGGTCACGACACCGCTTGATTCCGTTCTTTTTATTTTCATGCGTACTTTTTATTTTCCAACAAAAATACAAACATAAGAAACAAAACAAATAGCGCTTCAATCCTTTGTTTTTCGTAGGATGAAAATGGAAGCCACATACTTAATAAGAGAACCAATACCCTATATTTATAATTTTGATTAAATTTCAAAATGTAGCTCAAAAACACAATGAAGTGCACTCTAGCACTTTGTAGAATCATGATAATTTCCATCGGCATAATAGATGATTCATAGCTACAGTATTTAGTTTGAAGTTTATCAGTGTTGATTTATATAGGTTAATAATTGATTTTTTTTAATGTTCATGTGTCTTGTAATCTATAATTTGTTGTCTTTTTTTTTGATCTAAAAAAAACTTCAGTCACATCCGATGGTATTCCTTAAAAATAATGATTTTGTTACATTCAAGAAATTCTTAGTTCATCATAATTACAAATTGTAATGACGCTGCACTACTCGTGCAAAATATTCTGTGGAAAAATGTGAATAAAATTGAAGTATAATTAAAAGAGAAATTTTTGAAAGATCTTCATTTTTTTAAGAAAAAAAGAATGAAGCTTTTTCGATAAATGAGTTATTAAACTTATAGAGCCAAGAGATTATTATAAGCTAATTTTATGCTCATAGTCAAAAGATAAATTATTACAATTCTTCACATGATTGCTTAATTTTTAAAAAATAAAAAATAATCTGTGGTTTTTCTTAAGAAACTATTAGAAAGTGTTCTGTAGTTGATTTATTTTAAATTCTTGGCAATATTTCCTGCAAAAAGTGATTTGTTGAGAATGTTTTTCATGTAACATTGGAAGAAATCTTGGATGCAGACATTCCTTCTATTTCTAAGATTGCTGAAATATGTTCTTGATGGTTAGTAAAATGTAAAACGCAAAGTTTAACAGAGGAACGAATTTATTTATAACTAGCTTGATGGAAGCTTGAACAGGTATGAAATAACTAGCTCCGTTGTTTATTTAGGAAAACTTAGGTTGCTAAGGAAACCTTCGGTTTCCAAGGAGGTAGTCAGTACACTGTGATACCGATTTACTCCAACACCCCCCCTGAATCGGTTAGTCCTAGGAGGGTCCTCAGTTCGCGGAAACGTCCAGGTTCCAGGGGTTTGGTGAACGTGTCCGCAATCTGGTTTGCTGTGCCGATTGCTTCGATTTGAAGTCGCCCTTGTGCCACATGGTCGCGAAGGAAATGGTGCTTCACATCGATGTGCTTCACACGCTTGATTTCGGTGTTTGTGGCCATCGCTATGCACCCACGGTTGTCTTCGAACAATGTGAATGCCGTGCCCGGTCGTACTTGCTTCAGGTCCTCGAGAATTCCGTGCAGCCACAACCCTTCGGAGGCCGCGGCACTTAAAGCTGCATACTCAGCTTCGCACGACGACAGTGCCACGGTTTGTTGCTTGCGGCTGGCCCAGGACACGGTGTTCCCAAAGACTTTGAAGATGAAGCCACTAACGGATTTCCTATCCTCAGCATCCGATGCCCAGTCGGCATCTGCGTACCCGACCAGTGCCTCAGCGTCGTCGTTTTTCTTGTAGTGGAGCTTCAGGTTCTTCGTACCCTTTACGTAACGGACCACTCTCTTCAACGCTTGCCAATGCGCTTCACCAGGTTGAACTTGGAAACGCCCCAGGTATCCAACCGCGTAGCATATGTCGGGTCGGACACACAACATCGTGTACATGAGGCTGCCCAGCAATTGACGGTACGGATGCGACACAGGATTCGCAGCTCGAGGTGGCAGGGAACAGCCCTTCTCCATTGGGGTCTTGACGTGGTTGCAGTCTTGCATCGAAAACTTCATCAGCACACGATCCACAGCAGCTTCTTGCGTGAGGTACATGCATCCGGTGGCGCGATCGTATCGGATCTTCATTCCGAGGAAATGATTAACGACGCCACAATCCGTCATCCGAAGCTTTTTGGAAAGAGCACGCTTGATCTCCTTTACCAGGTCCAGCCGATCGCCAGCGATGAGCAAATCGTCTACGTAGATTATGATGTATACCCCCCCTCGATCGTCGATCCTGGTATACAAACAGTAGTCGTGCCGGGAACGGGTAAAGCCGAGATCCAGAAGAAGGTCGTTCAGCTTGTTGTTCCAACAGCGAGGGCTTTGCTTGAGTCCATACAGCGATCGCTCCGGCTTGCAGACGAGGTTCGGAGGTGCCTTTACTCCTTCTGGTATGGCCATGTAGACGTCTTCTTCCAGCTCGCCGTACAGGAATGCAGTTTTCACGTCGAGTTGGTGAACGTGCATCCTTCGGTGGGTTGCTACAGCAAGAACGGTTCGAATCGTGGCCAACTTCGCTACGGGGGAGTATGTTTCGTTGTAGTCGATGCCGGGCTTCTGTTGGAATCCCTTCGCTACCAACCGTGCCTTGTAACGGACCGGTTCGCCATGCTCGTCCGGCTTGATTCGGAAGACCCATTTCGACTTGAGCGGAACCACACCAGCAGGGCATCTCACCAATCGCCAAACATGGTTGTCCGCTAGTGACTGCAGTTCCTCACCAACCGCTTGTTGCCAAAGGGTTTCATCGGCTCGTCCAGCAATCTCCTTGTACGTCTCAGGAACATCGATAATTGAGCTCTCGGCCTCATTTCGTCCTATGTAATCGTCAAACGGCACATCGGAAACGTTTTGGGTTGCATCTGGAGAATGGGATTGCGCGGCAGTAAAAAATTTTCCAACTAGAAATTCTTTCAACTTACCGGGGAGTCTGCGCTCCCGTTCGCTGCGCCTCGGGGTTTCCATTTCGAGGTTTGAACCACGGTCTGATTGCGAAGGGAGCGCTCCGGTTCCGTCAACATCGTGGTAGTCAACCTCGTCTTCCTCATCGTCAGTCAAGATGTCGTCATGTTGAGCCACCAGAGGCTCATCGGGTTGAACGTCATGGGGTTGCACGTCTTCCTCATCTTGATTCTCGAACTCGTACGGAGTAACAACCAAAGGCGTTTCGTCACGGATTTCGGTTGCAAACGGAAAACTGCTCTCATCGAACTTGACATCTCTGGCTAAGAATAACTGCTTCTTCTCTTTATCCCACAGGCGGTAGGCGTTCGGCGCGTAGCCGATCATCACAGCAGGCCTGCTTTTCGGATCCAGTTTCCTCCTCTGAGCCGTTGGTACCCACGTAAGTGCTTTACAGCCGAACACACGTAATTTGCTCACATCCGGCTTGTGGCCAGTCCACATTTCCGCAGGAGTCTTCCATCCAGATATCGCGGTGGTTGGACTTCTGTTCGTCAAGTACACCGCCGCTAGAACCGCTTCGTTCCACAGATTCTTCGGAACTTGGGCTTCAATCAGCATCGCACGCACCCTTTCGACGATTGTCCGATTGAACCGTTCGGACACTCCGTTCTGCTGTGGTGTGTACGCTGCGGTTGGCTCGACTTGGATCCCCTTGGAAACGTACCAATCTCGCTGGTTGTTGGAGCAATACTCGCGCCCTTGGTCGACAGTCAGCTTTGAAATCGAATGCCCCAGAGCGGCGCTGGCCATGGCCTCGTACTCTCGGAACTTCTTGAACACGTCGGACTTCTTCCTGATGGGATATGCTACTGCGAAGTGCGTGTAATCATCAATAAAGGTGACGAAGTACCGAGAACCATCCCAAGCTGCTGGTGTGATTGGACCGCACACATCGGAGTGCACTCGTTCTAGAGGTTTTATAGCACGGACTCTAGTACCCGTGAATGGTTCTCGGCACTGCTTTCCGAGAACACAAACATCACAAAAATCCAATTTACCTGGTTCCTCGGGAATACCTGTTACCATGTCATGCTTCACGAGTGCCTGCAGATTTTTGTTCCCCAGATGGGCCAGCCGACGATGCCACAGGTTACCGGTCACAGCTCCACACATGTTGGCCGCCACCGTATCGACCCGAAGATCGAGCTCGTAGAAGTCGCCCCGCATGGGACATCTCGCAATCAGATCACGACCGTGCTTCATAATCGCTTCCTTTTTCGTGAATGTGACGTCCAGGTCCGCTTTTGCCATCTTCTTCACAGATAGCAGATTCGCTCGAAGATTTGGTACGAAGAGGACATCCTTCAGGCTGACAGTGTTACCTTCCTTGTTGACGCCCTTAATCGTGCTTCGGTGCCAGGAAATCAGGGATTGATCATCCTTCGCCACGTTGATGACGACGGGTTGCTTCAGCTTGGTGAGGTCGGCGAAACAGTGCTTTACATTCACAAGGTGGTCCGAGGCTCCGGAGTCCAGCTTGAAGGAAACCACTTCCTCGTCCTGCGTTTGGGAGCCCTTTCCGGTCATGAAAGCCACCGCCTTACCTCCGGAAGCAGCGTTAGCTTCAGCGCGTCCATCCGTCTTCAACTTCACACGACAGTCCTTGGCTTTGTGCCCCTTCTTCTGGCAGCGGTTGCACTTTCCGGTGAACTTACCAGGCTTCCGCTTCGATCCTTGGAATGCTGCGGGTTTTTCATGGCAGGAATCTGCTACTCGGTCAGTTTTCTTGAGCTCCTCGGCAAGAAGGCGCTCGCGAACCACATCCAGCTTCAGATTTTCCTCGCCGAGATTTTCCAGCGCCGTAACTAGTGGGTCGAATGATTCGGGAAGGGTGGCAAACAGCTGGGACACAATATCATTTTCTTCAAGCTTCGCTCCGGCCAGCTTCAACTGCCGGATCAGCTCTTCGAACGTTTTCAGGTGGTCTTTCACGGACGAACCTTCCACCATACGCAGCTTCGCAAGTTGCTTCCTGACGAACGTCTGCGACGAGACGGACTTCTTGGCATATACGGTTTCCAGGGTTCTCCAAATTTCCTTGGACGTCTCCTTGTCCCGCACCAGATCCAGCAGATCGTCATCAATGAATGAGACCAGCAGGTACGCCGCCTTACCGTCATCTTCCTGGAACTTCGTGAGCTCGTCCGCTTCCGTCGGAGGATCGTTCTTGATGACATCCAACAGCTTCACGGACTTCAAATATTTCTCCATTCGAAAACGCCAGTTGTCGAAACCGGTGCCCTCTTGATGGTTAGTAAAATGTAAAACGCAAAGTTTAACAGAGGAACGAATTTATTTATAACTAGCTTGATGGAGAGCTTGAACAGGAATGAAAAAACTAGCTCCGTTGTTTATTTAGGAAAACTTAGGTTGCTAAGGAAACCTTCGGTTTCCAAGGAGGTAGTCAGTACACTGTGATACCGATTTACTCCAACATATGTGTTATCATTTATGATAATAAATTTATGACAATCTAAAAAAAATCTTCATATATTTCTGGTGCGCCGTAACTGCGTCGATTCGGTTCTAGATTATCCACAGATCCAAGAATTTACCCGGTACAATGCGAACAGAGATGGTATCTCTTCTTAAAGTCCGACGAGCGTTAGCGAGTTCGGACAGCAAGCGATTGTCTGTTAAATTACACACTTAGTTTCAGTCTTTTTATCATCTACTAGCTGGCCCGGCAAACTTTGTCTTGCCGTCTTGTGGTGGTTTGACAACTGTTGAGCTCAAAATAGCAACGCACTCTAGATTGGTTTCATTTCGATCGTGTTGATTTTCTTCCCATGTCATAAAATATCAGTACTTTGTCAATTTTCTTACTTTTTTAGTTTAATTTCGTAACTTTTTTCACTTATAAACACAGCCACCATGAATACGAAACAAACCATGCAAGAGTCATCCTGATCGGTTCAGCCGTTCGTGAGTTTTGTTGCCTCAAAGGGAAGTCAAACTCATTTTTATATATATAGATAATAGATAATGTAGTATGTTCGAATTTTTTTGTTGGAAAAAACAAAGTTTTTTATTTGCAATTGTTGATTCACTTGTGGAAATTCTGGCTTTTTTATTGCTCGACAATCAATTATTTTTCGGAAATTTTGATTTCTTTATCCACTTTTAGATTTGTTTATGGAATTTTTATAGTTTATTATTGCTTCCACCCCCATTTATTTATCGGAAATTTTTGAATTATTTACGGATTTTTTTTTTAATTTATTATGGGGCGTTAAATTGGCTGCCTCAATACGGCTGTAACTCAAATTTGACCTCGGTGTATCTTCAGATGTGTTAATTTCACCTGCAAAATTTCATGTAAATTGGTGCAGTACTTTTTGTTGTAGCAATGAAGCGGCATAACGTGCACAAGTGGATTTTGTACAGCACTTAGTTTTGTTTTTGTTTTTTTTTGGTATGTCTGCAATTTTGAACACAAACCTCTCAATATACATTACAATATACATTTCGGTTTTATCACGGTCAAAAAAATTTACCGTGATATAAATATATATATATATATATATATATATATATATATATATATATATATATATATATATATATATATATATATATATATATATATATATATATATATATATATATATATATATATATATATATATATATATATATATATATATATATTTATATATATATATTTATATATATATATATATATATATATATATATATATATATATATATATATATATAGATTTTTCACTCAAATTTTGTATGGGACACAGATTTTTGAAAACAGTGATATAGACTTTTGAAAAAATCATCTGGTATCCCTGGCCAGAGGCTTCTCTACCAAGTCGAAGTATATGCTTGTGGATAAAGACAGAGGTAGAGATAATGGTGTTAGTACTGAGACAGTAATTGATGGGGCAGTGTTTGAAAGTTGTTAAAGTTGTAGTGTATCTTGGAGCACTTGTGACATGTGGTGATGTTGTTTCTCGTATAGGTAAAAGGAAGTAGGTTATTCTGATGAATGAAATGCAAATAAAATTAGTAACATCTATTATCAATACATTATTACCAAGAAGCATTATTTTGCTTCAGCCGTTCGCCTTTATTTGAAAAACACGACTACGCCACTGGTTTAATAATAGCAGCTTCTTCCCTCGTGCACTTTGCAAGTAGCAAAGTAGACAAGTATTCGCACCGCACCAACAGAATGTTTAAAGCTTGCTAGATGATAATACCAACAGTACAAGTAATAATAATGAAAATGTAGAAAAATGGCATCCCATTTTGAACGTACTTTGCGGTGGCGGCGACGCTAGTGCTGGATAAAATAAACGATGCACTGAGCTGAGGAAAATCGTGCCGAGGTGCGCGTTCCATAACTAAACCTACCACACACACACCGACTGCATCGCATCAATGTCGGTCATGCCAGAGCCAGAGCCAAGAAAGAACGTCTCCGATCCGGTCGGTCTCTTTCTCTCTCTGTCTCTATACAGGTAACTACATTTCCTTTCTATGTCAAAGTTGTGCACTACACGCAACGGAACGCTGGTCGAGGATGGAGCTTCTCTCCAATCGGTCGGAGGATGCAAGATAATAGAAATTGAGTACATTTCTACTAGCTAGTTATATGGGGTGCTATTAGAGGGGGAGAAACACGAGACGACGATTTATGTGTAATTTAACGTTATTAAGGTTATTTTAAAGAGCTTTGTTAGAGCCGATAGGGAATGGTTTTTCATGAGAATAGTTATCAATTGTTTCAATTGATTCCTTCACTTGCATATATGCACTATGCAACAAACTACTTTGCATTGGTGATCAAATTCAGAACCTAAATGTCAAGCAAGCAGAACTTTGGTTTCGATGCTCATCAAGCATAAAAGAAAATTACCGGACATAAAACAAACGACGGCGCCGAGTTTATCCTTTGTTTAAACTTGTAAAGATAAAGACATGATTTCGAAAAAATTATGTTGGTGGCCAAACAGAAGTTAAATTTGTTGCACACTTTTCAACTCGTGAATAATCAATTATTAGGCACCTCGATAACCGTAATGCAAGACTTCAAAATCTTTAAACCCGCGATCCACGATCTTTATCCTATTCAGATCAAGTTGGGATGTCGCATTGAATGGATTCTGACGATAATCCTCTCAGGATTCTGTCGGGAATCCTCTCAGGATTCTGTCGAGAATCCCCTCAGGATTCTGTCGAGAATCCTCTCAGGATTCTGTCGAGAATCCTCTCAGGATTCTGTCGAGAATCCTCTCAGGATTCTGTCGAGAATCCTCTCAGGATTCTGTCGAGAATCCTCTCAGGATTCTGTCGAGAATCCTCTCAGGATTCTGACGAGAATCCTCTCAGGATTCTGTCGAGAATCCTCTCAGGATTCTGTCGAGAATCCTCTCAGGATTCTGTCGAGAATCCTCTCAGGATTCTGTCGAGAATCCTCTCAGGATTCTGTCGAGAATCCTCTCAGGATTCTGTCGAGAATCCTCTCAGGATACTGTCGAAAATCCTCTCAGGATACTGTCGAGAATCCTCTCAGGATACTGTCGAGAATCCTCTCAGGATACTGTCGAGAATCCTCTCAGGATACTGTCGAGAATCCTCTCAGGATTCTGTCGAGAATCCTCTCAGGATTCTGTCGAGAATCCTCTCAGGATTCTGTCGAGAATCCTCTCAGGATTCTGACGAGAATCCTCTCAGGATTCTGACGAGAATCCTCTCAGGATTCTGACGAGAATCCTCTCAGGATTCTGACGAGAATCCTCTCAGGATTCGGACGAGAATCCTCTCAGGATTCGGACGAGAATCCTATCAGGATTCTGACGAGAATCCTCTCAGGATTCTGACGAGAATCCTCTCAGGATTCTGACGAGAATCCTCTCAGGATTCTGACGAGAATCCTCTCAGGATTCTGACGAGAATCCTCTCAGGATTCTGACGAGAATCCTCTCAGGATTCTGACGAGAATCCTCTCAGGATTCTGACGAGAATCCTCTCAGGATTCTGACGAGAATCCTCTCAGGATTCTGACGAGAATCCTCTCAGGATTCTGACGAGAATCCTCTCAGGATTCTGACGAGAATCCTCTCAGGATTCTGACGAGAATCCTCTCAGGATTCTGACGAGAATCCTCTCAGGATTCTGACGAGAATCCTCTCAGGATTCTGACGAGAATCCTCTCAGGATTCTGACGGGAATCCTCTCAGGATTCTGACGAGAATCCTCTCAGGATTCTGACGAGAATCCTCTCAGGATTCTGACGAGAATCCTCTCAGGATTCTGACGAGAATCCTCTCAGGATTCTGACGAGAATGCGCTCAGGATTCTGACGAGGATTTTTTTCAGGATTCTGACGAGAATCTTCTCAGGATTCTGACGAAAATCCTCTCAGGATTCTGACGAGAATCCTCTCAGGATTCTGACAAGAATCCTCTCAGGATTCTGACGAGAATCCTCTCAGGATTCTGACGAGAATCCTCTCAGGATTCTGACGAGAATCCTCTCAGGATTCTGACGAGAATCCTCTCAGGATTCTGACGAGAATCCTCTCAGGATTCTGACGAGAATCCTCTCAGGATTCTGACGAGAATCCTCTCAGGATTCTGACGAGAATCCTCTCAGGATTCTGACGAGAATCCTCTCAGGATTCTGACGAGAATCCTCTCAGGATTCTGACGAGAATCCTCTCAGGATTCTTCTGACGAGGATCCTCTCAGGATTCTGACGAGAATCCTCTCAGGATTCTGACGAGCATCCTCTCAGGACTCTGACGAGAATCCTCTCAGGATTTTGACGAGAATCCTCTCAGGATTCTGACGAGAATCCTCTCAGGATTCTGACGAGAATCCTCTTAGGATACTGACGAGAATCCTCTCAGGATTCTGACGAGAATCCTCTCAGGGTTCTGACGAAAACCTCTCAGGATTCTAACGAGAATCCTCTCAGGATTCTGACGAGAATCCTTTTAGGATTCTGACGAGAACCTTACAGAATTCTGACGAGAATCCTCTCAGGATACTGACGAGAATCATCTCAGGACTCTGACGAGAATCCTCTCAGGATTCTGACGAGAATCCTCTCAGGATTCTGACGAGAATCCTGACTATCCTGACTAGAATCCTCTCAGGATTCTGACGAGAATCCTCTCAGGATTCTAAAGAGAATCCTCACAGAACTGTGATGAGAGTCCTCTCAGGATTCTGACGTGAATCCTCTCAGGATTCTGACTAGAATCTTCTCAGGATTCTGACTAGAATCCTCTCAGGATTCTGACGAGAATCCCCTCAGGATTCTGACGAGAATCCTCTCAGGATTCTGACGAGAATCCTCTCAGGATTCTGACGAGAATGCGCTCAGGATTCTCACGAGGATTTTCTCAGGATTCTGACGAAAATCTTCTCAGGATTATGACGAGAATCCTCTCAGGATTCTGACGAGAATCCTCTCAGGATTCTGACGAGAATCCTCTCAGGATTCTGACGAGAATTCTCTCAGGATTCTGACGAGAATCCTCTCAGGATTCTGACGAGAATCCTCTCAGGATTCTGACGAGAATCCTCTCAGGATTCTGACGAGAATCCTCTCAGGATTCTGACGAGAATCCTCTCAGGATTCTGACGAGAATCCTCTCAGGATTCTGAAGAGAATCCTCTCAGGATTCTGACGAGAATCCTCTCAGGATTCTGACGAGAATCCTCTCAGGATTCTGACGAGAATCCTCTCAGGATTCTGACGAGAATCCTCTCAGAATTCTGACGAGAATCCTCTTAGGATTCTGACGAGAATCCTCTCAGAACTCTGACTAGAATCCTCTCAGGGTTCTGACGAGAATCCTCCCAGGATTCTGGTGAGAAGCCTTTCAGGATTCTGAAAAATTCTGACCAGAATCCTCTCAAGATTCTGATGAGAATCCTCTCAGGATTCCGACTAGAATCCTCTCAGGATTCTGACAAGAATCCTCTCAGGATTCTGACGAGAATCATATCAAGGTTCTGACGAGAATTCTCTCAGGATTCTGACGAGAACCCTCTTAGGACTCTGATGAGAATCCTCTCAGATTTCTGACGAAAAATCTCTCAGGATTCTGACGAGTATCCTCCCAGGATTCTGACGAGAATCCTCTCAGGGTTCTGCCGCGATACTCTCAGGATTCTGACGAGAATCCTCTCAGGATTCTGACGAGAATCCTCTCAGGATTCTGACGAGAATCCTCTCAGAATTCTGATGAGAATCCTCTCAGGATTCTGACGAGAATCCTCTCAGGATTCTGACGAGAATACTCTCAGGATTCTGACAAGAATCCTCTCAGGATTCTGACGAGAATCCTCTCAGGATTCTGACGAGAATCCTCTCAGGATTCTGACGAGAATCCTCTCAGGATTCTGACGAGAATCCTCTCAGGATTCTGACGAGAATCCTCTCAGGATTCTGACGAGAATCCTCTCAGGATTCTGACGAGAATCCTCTCAGGATTCTGACGAGAATCCTCTCAGGATTCTGACGAGAATCCTCTCAGGATTCTGACGAGAATCCTCTCAGGATTCTGACGAGAATCCTCTCAGGATTCTGACGAGAATCCTCTCAGGATTCTGACGAGAATCCTCTCAGGATTCTGACGAGAATCCTCTCAGGATTCTGACGAGAATCCTCTCAGGATTCTGACGAGAATCCTCAAGGATTCTGAGGAGAATCCTTGGAGGATTTTGAGGAGAATCGTCTGAGGATTGCGACGAGAATCCTCTCAGGACTCTGACGAGAATCCTCTCAGGGTTCTGATGAGAATCCTCTTAAGACTATGACGAGAATCCTATCAAGGTTCTGACGAGAATCTTCTTACGATTTTGACGAGAATCCTCTCAGATTTCTGACGAAAAATCTCTCAGGATTCTGACGAGTATCCTCCCAGGATTCTGACGAGAATCCTCTCAGGGTTCTGCCGCGATACTCTCAGGATTCTGACGAGAATCCTCTCAGAATTCTGATGAGAATCCTCTCAGGATTCTGACGAGAATCCTCTCAGGATTTTGACGAGAATACTCTCAGGATTCTGACGAGAATCCTCTCAGGATTCTGACGAGAATCCTCTCAGGATTCTGACGAGAATCCTCTCAGGATTCTGACGAGAATCCTCTCAGGATTCTGACGAGAATCCTCTCAGGATTCTGACGAGAATCCTCTCAGGATTCTGACGAGAATCCTCTCAGGATTCTGACGAGAATCCTCTCAGGATTCTGACGAGAATCCTCTCAGGATTCTGACGAGAATCCTCTCAGGATTCTGACGAGAATCCTCTCAGGATTCTGACGAGAATCCTCTCAGGATTCTGACGAGAATCCTCTCAGGATTCTGACGAGAATCCTCTCAGGATTCTGACGAGAATCCTCTCAGGATTCTGACGAGAATGCGCTCAGGATTCTGACGAGGATTTTTTTCAGGATTCTGACGAGAATCTTCTCAGGATTCTGACGAAAATCCTCTCAGGATTCTGACGAGAATCCTCTCAGGATTCTGACAAGAATCCTCTCAGGATTCTGACGAGAATCCTCTCAGGATTCTGACGAGAATCCTCTCAGGATTCTGACGAGAATCCTCTCAGGATTCTGACGAGAATCCTCTCAGGATTCTGACGAGAATCCTCTCAGGATTCTGACGAGAATCCTCTCAGGATTCTGACGAGAATCCTCTCAGGATTCTGACGAGAATCCTCTCAGGATTCTGACGAGAATCCTCTCAGGATTCTGACGAGAATCCTCTCAGGATTCTTCTGACGAGGATCCTCTCAGGATTCTGACGAGAATCCTCTCAGGATTCTGACGAGCATCCTCTCAGGACTCTGACGAGAATCCTCTCAGGATTTTGACGAGAATCCTCTCAGGATTCTGACGAGAATCCTCTCAGGATTCTGACGAGAATCCTCTTAGGATACTGACGAGAATCCTCTCAGGATTCTGACGAGAATCCTCTCAGGGTTCTGACGAAAACCTCTCAGGATTCTAACGAGAATCCTCTCAGGATTCTGACGAGAATCCTTTTAGGATTCTGACGAGAACCTTACAGAATTCTGACGAGAATCCTCTCAGGATACTGACGAGAATCATCTCAGGACTCTGACGAGAATCCTCTCAGGATTCTGACGAGAATCCTCTCAGGATTCTGACGAGAATCCTGACTATCCTGACTAGAATCCTCTCAGGATTCTGACGAGAATCCTCTCAGGATTCTAAAGAGAATCCTCACAGAACTGTGATGAGAGTCCTCTCAGGATTCTGACGTGAATCCTCTCAGGATTCTGACTAGAATCTTCTCAGGATTCTGACTAGAATCCTCTCAGGATTCTGACGAGAATCCCCTCAGGATTCTGACGAGAATCCTCTCAGGATTCTGACGAGAATCCTCTCAGGATTCTGACGAGAATGCGCTCAGGATTCTCACGAGGATTTTCTCAGGATTCTGACGAAAATCTTCTCAGGATTATGACGAGAATCCTCTCAGGATTCTGACGAGAATCCTCTCAGGATTCTGACGAGAATCCTCTCAGGATTCTGACGAGAATTCTCTCAGGATTCTGACGAGAATCCTCTCAGGATTCTGACGAGAATCCTCTCAGGATTCTGACGAGAATCCTCTCAGGATTCTGACGAGAATCCTCTCAGGATTCTGACGAGAATCCTCTCAGGATTCTGAAGAGAATCCTCTCAGGATTCTGACGAGAATCCTCTCAGGATTCTGACGAGAATCCTCTCAGGATTCTGACGAGAATCCTCTCAGGATTCTGACGAGAATCCTCTCAGGATTCTGACGAGAATCCTCTCAGAATTCTGACGAGAATCCTCTTAGGATTCTGACGAGAATCCTCTCAGAACTCTGACTAGAATCCTCTCAGGGTTCTGACGAGAATCCTCCCAGGATTCTGGTGAGAAGCCTTTCAGGATTCTGAAAAATTCTGACCAGAATCCTCTCAAGATTCTGATGAGAATCCTCTCAGGATTCCGACTAGAATCCTCTCAGGATTCTGACAAGAATCCTCTCAGGATTCTGACGAGAATCATATCAAGGTTCTGACGAGAATTCTCTCAGGATTCTGACGAGAACCCTCTTAGGACTCTGATGAGAATCCTCTCAGATTTCTGACGAAAAATCTCTCAGGATTCTGACGAGTATCCTCCCAGGATTCTGACGAGAATCCTCTCAGGGTTCTGCCGCGATACTCTCAGGATTCTGACGAGAATCCTCTCAGGATTCTGACGAGAATACTCTCAGGATTCTGACAAGAATCCTCTCAGGATTCTGACGAGAATCCTCTCAGGATTCTGACGAGAATCCTCTCAGGATTCTGACGAGAATCCTCTCAGGATTCTGACGAGAATCCTCTCAGGATTCTGACGAGAATCCTCTCAGGATTCTGACGAGAATCCTCTCAGGATTCTGACGAGAATCCTCTCAGGATTCTGACGAGAATCCTCTCAGGATTCTGACGAGAATCCTCTCAGGATTCTGACGAGAATCCTCTCAGGATTCTGACGAGAATCCTCTCAGGATTCTGACGAGAATCCTCTCAGGATTCTGACGAGAATCCTCTCAGGATTCTGACGAGAATCCTCAAGGATTCTGAGGAGAATCCTTGGAGGATTTTGAGGAGAATCGTCTGAGGATTGCGACGAGAATCCTCTCAGGACTCTGACGAGAATCCTCTCAGGGTTCTGATGAGAATCCTCTTAAGACTATGACGAGAATCCTATCAAGGTTCTGACGAGAATCTTCTTACGATTTTGACGAGAATCCTCTCAGATTTCTGACGAAAAATCTCTCAGGATTCTGACGAGTATCCTCCCAGGATTCTGACGAGAATCCTCTCAGGGTTCTGCCGCGATACTCTCAGGATTCTGACGAGAATCCTCTCAGAATTCTGATGAGAATCCTCTCAGGATTCTGACGAGAATCCTCTCAGGATTTTGACGAGAATACTCTCAGGATTCTGACGAGAATCCTCTCAGGATTCTGATGAGAATCCTCTCAGGATTCTGACGAGAATCCTCTCAGGATTCTGACGAGAATCCTCTCAGGATTCTGACGAGAATCCTCTCAGGATTCTGACGAGAATCCTCTCAGGATTCTGACGAGAATCCTCTCAGGATTCTGACGAGAATCCTCTCAGGATTCTGACGAGAATCCTCTCAGGATTCTGACGAGAATCCTCTCAGGATTCTGACGAGAATCCTCTCAGGATTCTGACGAGAATCCTCTCAGGATTCTGACGAGAATCCTCTCAGGATTCTGACGAGAATCCTCTCAGGATTCTGACGAGAATCCTCAAGGATTCTGAGGAGAATCCTTGGAGGATTTTGAGGAGAATCGTCTGAGGATTGCGACGAGAATCCTCTCAGGACTCTGACGAGAATCCTCTCAGGGTTCTGATGAGAATCCTCTTAAGACTATGACGAGAATCCTATCAAGGTTCTGACGAGAATCCTCACAGGATTCTGTCGAGAGTCCTATCAGGATTTTGACGAGAATTATCTCAGGATTCTGACGAGAATCCTCTCAGGATTCTGACGAGAATCCTCTCAGGATTCTGACGAGAATCTTCTTACGATTTTGACGAGAATCCTCTCAGGATTCTGACGAAAATGCTCTCAGGATTCTGACGAGAATCCTCTCAGGATTCTGAAGAGAATCCTTTCATGATTCTGAAAAATATCCTCTCAGGATTCTGACGAGAATCCTCCCAGGATTCTGACGAGAATCCTCACAGGATTCTGTCGAGAATCCTATCAGGATTCTGACGAGAATCCTCTCAGGATTCTGTCGAGAACCCTCTCAGGATTCTGACGAGAACCTTCTCAGGATTCTGATGAGAATCCACTCAGGACTCTGACGAGAATCCTATCAAGGATCTGACGAGAATCCTCTCAGGATTCTGTCGAGAATACTCGTTTTGCCGTGTCCCTATGGAGTTGTGCGCAACAATGGGCTCTAGCTTGTATACATTCAAATTATTTCGTTGTTTTTTCATCTCCGCAGGGTATGTACCCCTAATAACTATTAACCCTAGTAGGATGTTGGGTTCAATATGACCCCGATAGGCACGCTGATCGTGCACTACGCCATCGTGATGCGGAAATCCTTACAGCGTAGGAGGGTTAATGTAAGTTAATTTTTAAAGCGGGATCGTTTATTGTGATAGAAAGTAATTAAAATAATTCAATTCCATTCCATAAAAGAACAAATTTTGTTTACACATCAAATATATGTAATGTAACTTTAATTAATCTTAGAATTACAAACGATCTAGCATATGAAGTAGATTTATTGAAGCATTCTTCTTCACAGTGCATATGTATCATGAAATGACGTGAATGTCTAGATTTGCAGATAAAAATAGGTCTCCAGAGTTCATTTAAATCGATCCTATACATTGCCTATCGTATTCCACGGATTCATTATACTTTCCGTCGAGCATACATACATCAATGCCGAAAATGACCGCTCAAATCCATTATTTTCGTGTCCCCTTTCACTAATGTGTTCCACGTCAGACTATGAAAATTTTAGCTGATACTGTTTCACCATCTGCTGATTGCAGATAGGAGGAAAAACCTTCTCCAGTGTCAGCAAAAAGAGGGATTGCAGCTGTACAATAGGATGCGGTTACATTGCTCAGCTGAACTTCTTTTTGAGAATAGTTTGACCATAATTGTTAGTTAAAGTTCAAGGTAACCTATTTATTCAACAATAGCTCGCAAAAATTTCAAGCACATCCTGCTGTCGTGGACCAAATTCACATCACCTCACGTTACTCTTTTTTCCCATGAGTCTCAAGGTTAAACGGAGATCCCTTTACGGTCGGTATGAACTTCAAGTAAGCATAGCATGGGGTGTGGTTCATTAACCCAATCCCAGCTGGAACGAAGGACCAAGCTCCGGCGCCGGATGGAAGCGTAATCCCGCCTGGTACTAAACCTCCCGTGGTGGGTGCCGTTAGGTCTTACCCAAAGGGATCCGAAATCAAACCTTTATGCGGTAAGACATCAACTATAAAAAACTTGCTCTATCTCGGTGCTGGCCAAAAAAATGTAAGGGTAAACCTGTGCGCTGCAGTCGCTTTCCAAGGGAAAGAAAAGCGTTGAAACATCCCCCGAAAGTTTATTATCATGTTGAGTGGATGCCCTTACCTTACCGGTACTGAAACCGGTCCGTCGTGGTAAAGTGGCAAGGAACGATTTTCTCTTCCAGTGCGATTTTTTTTTTCATTCAGGGGGAACCCATCACCGTCCAACTTATTCTGATAACCAAGAGGGGGAAAGGCATTGGCCCCTGGCGCGGCAGGAGAAGCAAATTTTTCAGCTCCGGTTTCCAAGTACTTGAGGATGCCAAGTGGATTACGGTCAAACAGATGAGCTTCTGTTGGTAAATGGGCGGTGTAACGGAAGGGAAAATGAGAGCTGCCATTCATGAATCTGTTGTTGGACACACCGTCATCATAGATGAGACTTAATCTTTAAGCGGATTATTATCAGAGCTTCTGGTATTCGGCTAAATGGGCTATTCATCATGTCCTAGAAATAAGCATCTTTGAAAGAAAAACTTCACAATATTGTTTGAATTGCAAGCCAGTCAGCACTACCAGGTTGAAGTTCAACAGACGTAACTAAAGCTGAGGAAGACTAAAAGTGGTAGTCGAAGTACACAAGAATAGGACTGAAAACAAAAAAGGCAATGATTTCAACCAAAGACTGGAACGATAATATTAATAGAAGAAAAAGAAGCTACAAGAAACTGTTTCTGTTATTTTCAAGTATTATCATAAAGTGACATAAAAACTAAGTGAATTTGTTCAAAATTTTAACAATTAAAAAAAATCTGAAATTCTGTGAAAAAGATCGTTACAAATTTTAGACTTTATTCCGAAGATAGAATTAGCATATAGTGTATCAAACAATTGTCCGTACAGCAAATTTTTTGTTAAAATAATTTTTCATTCAAATGTTTATAACTTTTTATGCGTCAATCAAAAACGCTGTAATTTTGACCAACATGCATCATATATTAAAGCTCCGATGGTAAAATTTTGAGCGAGATCGAATAAGTTTTCTGAAAGTTATAAAACTTTTAGTAAAACTTATAAGATTTTTTAACACATCTTTAAAACATTATATCTCAATATGTACTCGATGATTTTTTTTTCAATTTTTTTTTTGTGTTACAGTTTATACCTAAGACTTTCATATGCAGCTATGTTTGAGGATTTAAATTCACTGCAAAAAATATGAAAAATGTGCTTATGTAGTTGACGATGTTTAAAAATTTACCTTATTTGGCACATATAATCTGCCAAACGTTTTTCACCAATAAAAGTTCAATAACTGAATGAAAACTTCATAGGACCTACTCTTCATATGTAGTTTAATGGGTCCTGTATAAAAAATATTAGGGTAAATGTACCAATAGTGGTGCTATTTGTAGCTCCTTGTAGTAAAATAATTGAAAAAAAAATGATAAAACCACAAAATAAAAAGTCTGAAAACATTAATCGATAGTTTTTCACTTAAATTTGCTATGAAAAATGTTAAAACCATTGTTTATTTCATATTTTGCTAACAAATCACTTGCACCAACTATAGGTACACGGTTCCTATTATGGAGGTAAAATTTAACATTGGTTCCTATAGTGGCGCATCCCAGTGAATTCTTATGGGACCCACCACTATAGGAACACTACCACCACTATAGATGCAAAGGAGCAAAAAAATTAAGGATAATAATTGTTTAAAATAGGTTTTTCGGCAAATCCTGAACAAAAAACTGAATTAATGTTATTGATTAGGTATGAGGCAGCTATTAAAAATGTCATTTGCAAGCTTTTTGGTCGAAATAGTACTAAATTGCAACTACCAACACTATTGGTACTACCTCCACTAAGGGAGCTTTTACCCTACATTAGGAAAGTTCAAAAAAGTTGAAAACACTTGATACTTTTATTGATCAAAATATGATGAACATATACAGATTTTTCATATTTTTTGTAGTGAATATAAAACCACAAACGAAGCTGCATATGAAAGCCTTAGGTAAAGCTGTAACACAAAAAAAATGAGAAAGTTTCATCAAGTACATATTGAGATGTAATGTTTTAAAAATGTGTTCAAAAAACTTTTAAGTATTACTAAAAGTTCTATAACTTTCAGAAAACTTATTCGATCTCTCTCAAAATTTTACCAATGGAGCTTTAATATATGGGTTATAATTGGTCAAAATTTCAACGTTTTTGATTGACGTATAAAAAAGTTATAAACATTTAAATAAAAATTATTTTGACCAATTGTTGGATACACTGTAAGTTAAAATACACAGAAATAAAAATTAAAAAAAAATCCGAAGAAAATCATACTGTCATTATAATGATTTATTTGAATAACTCGTAATAGTTATTTATATGACGAGTTCCATACAACATTTAATGCAATGGTTTTTTCATTATACAACTCATTTGAGTTGCATAATGTTCATAATGCAACTTAAGTAATGAATATTATGCAACTATTTTTCATTATGCAACTCATTTCAGTTGCATAATGACACCATACGGAAAAGAAGGTCATTATGATACTGAAATGAGTAGCATAAAAAAGAAATTATGATATTGAATTGCATAAAAGACTTTCCTTCACGAACTTTTCTCTAATCTGATTTAAAATTCCAGCTGAGGTTTCCAAATATTTCCTTCTGCAGTTCATCAAGAAATTTCCATAAATTCCAAATGCTACTCTGATACGAAAGCTACTTTACAGCTGGCTTTCTAGGCTAAAATATAAACGACTCATAAAAAAGTGATCATTTTCCGTAACAAAATCAGAAATTGCCAATAAAGAAGTAGGGGTGGGAGCAATAATAAACTATAAAATTTCCATAAACAAATCAAAAAGTGCATAAATAAATCAAAATTTCCCATAAATAATTGATTTTCGAGCAATAAAAAACGTCGGAATTTCCACCAAAACAGTTAAAATTTTCCATAAATAAATCTGATTTTTCCATAAATAATTTAAAAATTCCCAATTGAAAAACATCTAAAAAGCAATTGAAAATTTAGCAATAAATAGGAACTGATGAGCAAGGTAAAAGTACCGGCTGAGCCATGCGGCGAAGCCGCATAGAGGATTGAGGAACTGAGGCGGCAGAAGGCCGCCGATGTTTCCGAAATCCGATGCGCCGTAACTGCGTCGATTCGGTTCTAGGCAATCCACAGATCCAAGAATTTGCCCGGTATAATGCGAACAGAGATGTTATCCTTTTTTTTAGTCCGACGAGCGTTAGCGAGTTCGGACAGCAAGCGATTGTCTGTTAAATTGCACAATAGTTTCAGTCTTTCTATCATAGTTCTATAATGTAGTATATTCGAAAATTTTGGAAAAAATATAGTTTTTTATTGCAATTGTTGATTTATTTGTGGAAATTCTTACATTTTTTATTGCTAGAAAATCAATTATTTATGGGAAGTTTCGATTTATTTATGCGCTTTTTGAATTGTTTATGGAACTTTTCTAGTTTATTATTGCTTCCACCCCTAATTATTTATTGGTAATTTTCGAATTATTTATGGAAACTTTTTAATTTATTATGGGACGATTAATTGGCTGCCGGCTTTCTAAGACTCTCATTTATACTAATTCAGTTCTTTTGACACCATATACGACGCATGTCCACTTTACACTGAATACAAACATTACAACGTGATATTATTATAAATGGAACGAACTTTCACACTCAATCTTCATTTTCTCAAGCCGGGGGAAGCAATTTGAATCCAACACACTCGTTGTAACAAATTGGATGAGCAAACCTCACTGTAGGAAAGGCCGATCCAGCTGTAAAACTTAAAAGCGAAGGGGCAGACCAGCATTCATTCAGAGTGAATAAATTTCGAAACAAAATTACATTTGTTTGTTGAGGGGCGGGTCGGTGAGATAAACAGCAGGAGGGCCTCTGAAGGAAAGCTCCAAATGTAAATCTTTTGTTTTTTTTTTGTGTTTGAGTCTGGACGGAAATCCCAATAACTCAGCCACAAATAAGCGAGCTTATAAAATCAGGAGGAATGACCTCGACACTGATCTGAAAAAAAAAACTGGTTCTGCAAGCTGAATGGATCTTCTTGTATTGCTCCATTTGGAAAACCGCTTATAAACTTTAAGAAATAAAACTGGAATGGTGTTTGTATGTCACAATCTGGTTGGAGAACGGGTCAACGGATTGAGATAACAATTTCTTTCATGCAGGGCTTCAAAATGTTCGTGTGAAAATTATGCACTTTTTTTGTGAAATAAATTTAATGAACCTATAACAGATAACAAAACAATATGGAAAAAGGATGCTGAACTTTTACAGTGCGACTAGCCGAAAGTTCCCTCTGAGATGCCCACTTCAATTCCTACTGGTGATCCTCCGGGCAAACTTTCGGTCAATTCTCCAACAATCCCAAAAGCAATTTGCTCTTGAGTTCTTCCATGAACTATGCTTGGAGTTCATCCAAAGATTCATGCAGCAAGTTCTCGAAGGATTTCAATAAAGACACTTTAGGGAAGTCCTTCAAGGATATTCTCCAAGAATTTCTTCTGTTAGCCCTCCGATGATTTCTTTGACATTTTCTTCGAGGATTCCTTGAGGAATTCCTCTAAGGATTTTTTTTTCTGACGTTTTTCCAAGTCTTCTTTTTGGGAATTTCTACAAGGATTGTATCAGGGTTTTCTGCGAAAATTCATTCAGAAGTTCCTCTACACATCCTCTAAGAAATTTTTAATAATTTCTACAAGAGTTGCTTCTTGTATCCAACCCACTCCCCCACTTCATAGAAGGCTTCCGAGACTTTCATGGGAATTGTCGCCAAGAGTCCCTCCAGCTTTTTTGCATTGATTCTTTCAAGATTTTTTCCAACAATTCCTTTACAAAATTCTCCAATGGTTCTTTCGTCTCTGGATTCCTTTAAGCCCTCTGAGATGTTAGGATTTTCGCACCCAACATCCTACTATGGTTAAAGAATTCAACAAAAAAAACCCCGAGATTCTTTCATAATTCATCCAGAGATTCCTCCAGATATACCTTCAGGTAATTCTCCAAAGAATTCATCCGGAATTCCTCCAAGAATTCTCGTGAGAATTTCCCCCGAAGATTCCTTCAGGAAAACTCCTTCAGATATGTATTTCTTTGGAAATTCTTCCAGGCGATTTATTTGAGAATACTTAAAGTTGTTTAAAAATACTTTAAGTACATCTCCATGGATTCTTTCAAACATCTCAAAAAGCATTAAAGCAAGTATTTGTTCAAGAATCCATTAAAACAAAAATTTTCTCCAAGAATTCCTTCAGGACTACCTCAAAAATATCTTAAAAGATTTCTGCAGATATCTCTCCAAGGCTTCGGGTAGGATTTTTTTTATTCTCTGGAGATTCTGTCAATGTTTTTTTTTAGGCTGCTAAAAGAATATTCCAGAACTCCATAATGGATTCTATCAAAAATTGCTGTATAAATTCCCTCAGGAATTCATCCTGACTTATCTGAATTCTCCATGCACTTTTACGGGAATTTGTCAAAGAATTCCTTCAGGAGTTTCTTCAATGTTTGTTCAGGAATTCCACCTAGGTTTCATTCAGAAATATCTTGCTTCGGAATGTTGGCTTTTGCAGTCTTTTGGGGGAATTGAAAACACTAGTTTATGATTTTTCCCGACGTTTCGGTCCGTATGGGACCTTTTTCAAGGATTCAATCGGTCAAGGTTTCCTAGTCAAGATGGCTTTGCTAAACTCAAAAAATGTCATGCGGAAGTTTTGGTCTATTTTGAGTCCGTTCGGTTTTAAACCGTCGTGATGCGGACAATCTCCTACCTATCGGGCGGTCTAGAATTCTGTCCCTGTTTTTGGAATCTTCCACCATTGCTTTTCCTAGACCGATTGAACCCTTGAAAAAGGTCCCATACGGACCGAAACGTCGGGAAAAATCATAAACTAGTGTTTTCGATTCCCCCAAAAGACTGCAAAAGCCAACAATCCGAAGCAAAATTTTACTATCAACTGTTCATTTAAAAAATAAAGATTATAGAATTAACAAACCTATTATAGAGAAGCTAGCAATATAAAAAACCATTCGACCTTACATCATCTATCACTTCAAGTGCTACGATGGCCTCATAGATAGAAACGTCAAGTTCTGGAGGAATTTCTAGAGGAACTCCTGAAGTACTTTTTGTAAGAATTCCTGAAGAAACTCCTGGGGAATCCCTGGATAAATCCTTGGAGAAATCCCTGGAGGAACTCCTGGGAAGAGAAACTCCTGGAGGAATTTCTGGTGGAATCCCTGGAGGATTCCCTGAATGAATTCCTGGAAGAATCTCTGGAAGAATCCCTGGAGAAATTCCTGGAGAAATCTCTGGAAAAATTCGTGGAGAAATTCCTGAGAGAATTCATGGAGAAATCCCTGGAAGAACTCCTGGAGCAATCTCTTGAGGAATCGCTAAAGTAATTCCTGGAGGAATTCCTCAAGGAATTGTAGTATAACATCCCTTTAGGTCATAACATCCCTTTGCATCTTAAATATCTATCTCGAGCGTTAATGACATGAAACATGCATGCAAACTCAAAAAGCAATCAATACCCAAAGACGAGCATTTTTCCCACATTACAAAACCCTTGTCTCATCACACTTACAAACCAGACATTACCACATTCCAAAAATCCATGTTCTCACACTTGAAACGCCACCGTCATTAAAATCAATAATTGATTGCCTTATGCACAAATGTTGAATTCCACTTCAAGAAAAAGCAACACGTATACTTTTTCCCATAGAACCTCTTAGAACGATGACCCATGTCATCGTCACCTAAAGCACGACCGAATGTAATTCGACCTTTTCTCTATCTTTCCCACACAAGGCACTTAGAGCCAATCAATATTTCTTGCATACGCATGGATATGCAGAACAAAAGTCAAGCGCATCACGTTGCATGTGTTGGCGCCGGGCTCTCTTTCTAGATTTGCGTTAGCGTCTATTTCTCTTTGCTACAATCGATCGCTGATTGGTTAATTAGTAAATTCAAGGCAACTCCAAACATCTCCCACCTAAATGTAGAGATATAATAATGTGTAGAGTCTAAGTAACTTGTAATCCAAAGAGGCAAAGAATAAACACCAACGTGAGCAGTTGTCACTACAGTAGATATCACCGGCATATTACAGAATCCCTAGAGGAATCCCTGGAAGAACTTCTGGAGGAATCCCTGGAGGAATTTATAAAGAAATTCCTGGAGGAATCCCTGCAGAAATCCCTGGAAGAATTTCTAGAGGAATCCATGGAAGAATTTCTGGAGGAATCCCTGGAAGAATTGCTGGATGAATCCCTGGAAGAAACTCTCCAGGAAGCCCTAGAAGAAATGCTGGAGGAAACCCTGGAAGAATTTCTGGAGAAATCCATAGAAAAGTTCCTGGAGCAATTCCTGAAAAAAATCATGGACGAATCCCTGGAAGAATTCCTGGACGAGTCCCGGGAAGAATTCCTGGAGGAATTCATGGAAAAATTCCTGGCGGAAGTCATAGAGCAATCTCTTGAAGAATTTCTGGAGGAATCCCTGGAAGAATTTCTGGAAGAATTCCTGGAAAAATTTCTGGAGGAATCCCTGAAAGAATTCATGGAGGAATCCCTGAAAGAATTCCTAGACGAGTCCCTGGAAGAATTACTGGACGAGTCCTCGGACGAATTCCTGCACGGATCCCTGGAGGAATCCCTGGAGGAATTGATGGAGGAATCTCCGGAAGAAATTCTGGAGGAATCCACCGAAGAATTTCTGGAGGAATCCCTGGAAGAATTTCTGGACGAGTCCCTGGAAGAATTGGAGGAATTCATGGAGGAATCCCTGGAGGAATCCCAGGAGAAATTCCTGGGCGAAGTCCTGGAGGAATCCCTGGAGAAATTCATGGAGAAATTCCTGTGGGAATTAATGGAGAAATCCCTGAAAGAATTTCTGGAGGAATCCCTGGAGAAATTCATGGAGAAATCCCTGGATGAATTCCTGGAAAAATTTCTAGAGGAATCCCTGGAAGCATTTCTGGAGGAATCCCTGGAAGAAACACTGCAGGAAGAAATCCTGGATGAAACCCTGGATGAACCCCTGAAAGAGTTCCTGGAGGAATCCCTGCAAGAATTCATGAAGGAATCCCTGGAAGAATTCATGGACGAATCCCTGGAAGAATTCCTGGACGAAATTCTGGAAGAATTCTGGGAAAATTGCTGGAAAAATCCTTGGAAGAATTCCCAGAGGAATCCCTGAAAGAATTTCTGGAGGAAAAATTCCTGAAGATATTCATGGAGGAATCCCTGAAGAAATTCTTGGAGAAATTGGAAGAATTCCCAGAGGAATCCCTGAAAGAATTTCTGGAGGAGAAATTCCTGAAGATATTCATGGAGGAATCCCTGAAGAAATTCCTGGAGAAATGAATTCTGAGAAGAATCCCTGGAAGAATTTCTGGAGGAATTCCTGAAAGAATTGCTAGAGAAATCCTTGAAGGAATTTCTGGAGGAATCCTTGAAAAAATTCCTGAATGAATCCCTGTAGAGTTCCTGGAGGAATCCCTGGAAGAATTCATGGAGGCATCCCTGGAAGAATTTCTGAGGGAATCCCTGGAGGAATCTCTGGAGAAATTACTGGAGGAATTCCTGGAGGAATCCCTGAAAGATTTCCTAGAGAAATCCTTGGAAGAATTTATGGACGAGTCCCTGGAAGAATTCCTTGACGAATCCCTGAAAGAATTCCTGGAAGAATCCGTGGAGGAATCCCTGGAGAAATTTCTTGAGAAATCCCTGGTGAAATTCCTGGAAAAACTCCTGAAGGAATTTCTGCTGCAATCCCTGGAAGAATTCCTGGGAGAATCCCTGGAAGAATTCATGAAGGAATATCTGGAGGGATTCCTGAAGGAATCTCTGAAGGAATTCCTGATGGAATCTCTAGAGAAATTACAGGAGGAATTCCTGGAGGAATCCCTGGAAGATTTCCTAGAGAAATCCCTGGAAGAATTTCTGGACGAGTCCCTGGAAGAATTCATGGAAGAATTCCTGGAAGAATCCGTGGAGGAATCCCTGGAGAAATTCCTAGAGGAATCCCTGATGAAATTCCTGGAAAAACTCCTGGAGGAATTTCTGCTGCAATCCCTGGAGGAATACCTGGGGGAACCTCTGGAAGAATTCAGGAAGGAAGCTCTGGGGGGATTCCAGGAGGATAAGTCCAGGACATAAGTCGCGACGTATTAGGTGACTCGACCCATGTCCCATGTCTTCGATACCAGTGCAGTGATGTCAGTGCGATTATTAAATCTAACTACCTGCCCAATTCTTCTAAATTCTTTTTTTGTTGCCAACTAAACAACCATGATGACGAGAAACTGAACAAAAAATGATGATGATCATAAATATCGCCTTCCAAAGCGCCCAACTGGACGGAAGAGCAATGCGCAGAAACCCAACCGTGGTGATATTATATGATTGATTCGACATAGCACTCAGAATTGTTTGTATTTCGCTTAGGAAAAATCGGTAAAAATTAAATACTGATCAGAGAGGAAAGAGGCGATTCGCATCCATGAAATTTAGCAAATGATCCATAAATCCGACTAGAGTATTACATCGTATTGTGTCATGATGTTTAAGCATTTTTCTTTTAATTTAACAATTATCTTATAACTTATTATAACTAGATGCAGATGTTGTTAAAATAACTAAAATTGCAACAATCAAGATAATAACATACAAAATATAAGCAGCTCAAAATTATAACAAAATGTGACATAAATTTTTGCTTCACAATTGATTGCTTCTATCAAAATTTGATACAATTTTATGCCATTATTGTAAAAAAGTCGAAGAATCAAAACTAAATTATATTATAATGAGTCATAAAACAACATTTATAACGTAATGTGATATGATTGAGTTATAATGATTGTTTAACAACGAGGATGTTCAACATAATTACATCCAGCATGAGTTATAAATATCGTGGTTTGTTATAATTATGTTATATTTTTGTTACAATTTCCTAGTCGGGCACTACTGTTCGTTCGAGCAAGAACAAATAACTGACACGTAACTGCAGCATACCAAAGTCAGGTATCATTCCAAGACAAGGTATTGGTTGGTTTTCCAAGTATTGAAAATAACTTATTTTGGTATTTTATAGGTATTGATAAAATATTTCAACGAGTTATTAGTTTGGTAAAAACAGTCCATTATTGTTTGCATCATTTAAGTTATAAAACCATCCATGAAAAAATAACAAACAAATCATTCATAACATAATGATATCAGGTATGGTATACAAATAGTGATTTTTCCATAATTGAATGATACTTCAAGCAGTCCTCAACTTGAGGTCTGCAATTTTTCAATACAGTCGACTCTCTACATGTCGATGTTCTACATCTCGATATTTTTCCCTATCTCGATAGTTTGGTCGGTCCCTTCAATCCGCATACATTTTACCTTTCTACATGTCGATATCTCCTTATCTCGATATCTCTCTATCTCGATGCGATCTCGTTCGTTTTTGTTCTCGATTTTCTCTCCATATGACGATATGCCCGTTTTTACAGGTTGCTAGATCTCGTTTCGTAGGTGCAAAACAATCTGGGAAGGCGAAGTGACATCTGTTTGTTGACGGTTTTTCCTAGTTACGGACGATTTTTCAATCTAGTGTGCATAACAATTTGGTCCTTGAGTTCGATCTCTCCCTATCTCAATGGTCCCTTCAATATCGAGATTTAGAGAGTCAATTGTAGTTGAAAAATAATGTTTAAATAGTGGTTATACTTTTATTTCTTTCAATAGTTTTTTTTTCGTTTTTATTTTTTTTTTTTGTTTCTTATATATGTTTGTCCCCACCCCTCGCGCCCAATGAGAGGTCTCAGACATAAAAAAAGTATTTGCATCGGCCTTATTACACCCATAAAAAAACTAAAAACGCTCCATATAAAATCAAACTATGCTCCATATAGAATTTACGTATGGTTCATAAAAATGTAGAATATTACCCATAAACAAATGAAAACGTTCCATACTTTTCGAAAATGTACCGGTAAAACATCAAATTTTCTCATTAAAATTAAATTTTGTACCAATGAAAAACACTGAAATGCTCCATAATAAAATGCAAATACGCCATAAAAATGAAAATTGTACCCATAGCAAATTGAATATTGCTCCATAGAATAATCAAAGTACACCGTAAAAAATAAAATTGCACCAGAAAAATGCTCCATTACTATTATCAATCCGCACCGTATAAAATATGAATTATGTACCTCATAAATAAATTAAAACTCTCCATAGATTAGCATATTGCCATAATTTAAATTCAATTATTTAACATTGCTTTCGTGGTGCAAAAATTAAAAATCAAGGTTTTTTTTGAGCGGTTGTTAATTTGTACGCTGCAGAATTATAATACTTATGGGGAATTTTCTATTTTCTATGGTGCAATTTTGTTTTTTTTTAAGGTGCTACTTAAATTTTATATGGAGAAATATTCAATTCACTATGGATGCAATGAAAATTGATGGAGTATTTGCGTTTTTATGAAGCATTTGTATTTTATCATGAAGCGTTCCACTATTATTTATTGGTGCAAAAATTCACTTTAAATGAGAAAATTTTATGCTCTTCCGGTACATTTTCCATAAAGTATGGAACGTTTTCAATTATGCGATTATTATTTATGGATCGTTTTACAATACAAAAGTCCTCAGTAGGATTTACGGCCACGCAAAATTTACATTTTGCTATATATTTAGGAGCGCAACTCATAAAATAGAGTTGAATACATGTATCAATGGAAATACATCGTGAGCTATTTTAATGCACAACAATTTAACCCGATCCACACAACAAAGTATTGTAAAGAATATAAAAAAAAACTACTTACTTGTATATCATTAGAGCACCTAACACATGATTCGAACCATTTAATAGTCAACATTAAATTCCGCAATAAAGCACTGCACTTTGTGTCTGCTTGAATTTAACAGTTTATTTCCACTCAGATAACATTGCAGCTATCTCACCCACGCGCCTATCAACAGCAAATGCAGTGCAGTGGTAGAATTCAATCTACTTTTCCGCCTCCTTCACTGGTGCACAAAAGCTTCGCGCTGCAACCTGCTCCAAGAATGCCAAATCACCGAAAAATTGCATCTGCCAACAGCACTTTTTGCCACTTAGCGCAATTGGTGGTGATTGTTTTTCCACGCTAATTTATAGAATTTTACAATTTTCACAGTTTTTCAATTATTTTCCGAGGTGGTGACTGTCAGGACTCGGCCCGGGGGTTTTGTCACAAACACGCCGTCTTCTTTTGAACCCGGTGCTCGGTACTCGAGCACAACAGTATGCTTGTTTAGCGATTTGCCACGCCGCGGCGGCCGTCGTCACACAAAGTAGAACGAACAAGTTTTCCTCCCCTACCACCCAGCAGCAGGACCTCACTAGTAGTTTCTTCTTCCCTTTCCAGGGAGCACCACAATGGATCCATATTTGTTTGCGGTGATGAAGGCGTTTCGCCTTTGCTGGTGGAATGGAAGATGTGGAGTGGTTGGTCCTTTGCCCACTTTTCTCCTTCAGAACTAGGTAGGTACCTCTCACAAGTTGTGAAAAACTAATCCATTCCCGGTCGCTTAATCACGGCGAGATTTTCATATGGCGTTCCGTTTTTTTTTTTTCGCTTTTTCACGACACAACCACTAACACACGACAAACCCTCACGACGACACACTACACTAACTGGTTGAGGGCTTTCCTTCTGGGTCGCAAGCTTTTGGCTCTCGCGTTCACTTTTCCACTGGCCATGCAGGCACGTCTGGGTCTACGGGTTCCGGTTTTGAAATTATCCTTTTGACTTTGTTGCTATCGCTGATGTTGCCACTGCGTCTGCTTCCGACGACGACGACAAGAGGATTCTGGATTTTCCCGCATTAAAATGGGTTAAACGTGTTGCTGCATTTTCACTTCACATCCCGATTGGGGTTAATTTCTGTTTCATTAGTTGAGTTCTGGACCGTGGAGAATTATTTTACATCTGCAAGCTGAGAGTTTCTGGCACAAAAACAAATGAGTAAAATCTGCATAAAATTCTTACAGTGCAAGATATGTTACACTACTCCAAGGATTCCATTACACTTCTTTGTGAGATAGAACGAAAGTTTTGAACTGTTGATTGCGATCAACATTTTTATGCATAATTAGGTAGGGACCCATAATCGTGCTCCATTTTTTTTTCTATTGGGATGGTTCTTTTAATCAAAGCTGAAAATCGAGCTTTCAGCTTCTTCGTATTGCTCTCGCAACGATACTCTGTTCAAGAAAATCAACGAAAATTCCTGTACGAATAGTTCCAGGACCGACCGGAGATCGAATCCATCATTCTCAGCATGATCTTGCAAAACACACGGGCGTTTATCGCTTCGACAATATGGGCCCTATAAATCGAGCTTCTCTTTATTCAAAAATATGCAATTCATCGATGTACAAAACCCCTATTTCTTTTACAAAGGTCAAGAATACATAGAGATATTTATTGTACGTGAAAAAATGAAGTCACATAAAAAATTACGGGTAATCAGAGCATTCGGTCTGGAGATTGTTTTGTATGCAGTGTAAAACATAGCTTCAAAAAAGAGTAATATCACTTGTAGAATACTGTAGTCTTGTACCCAGTCAGCTGATGATCATTTTAGTGCATAATGGTTCCGAAACGCAATAGAAATCATATAGTGTAGTAGAAAATGTATGACTCCCTATAGAACAGTGATGCGCGAAATCGGTAAACGAAAACACTTTTGTATCTCGGATTTGGATGAAATCTTATTATTGTATTCAGTATGAAAATATAAGTGTTTTGACGTGAGAAAAGGTCGTTTGAACTCGAGTGTAACTTTTGAAAAAGGGGTAAGTGTTTTTGACATCAATGTTTTTAAAAAAAACTATAACTCGGAAGCCAAAAGTTCCGCTTCCCATGACAAAATGCACTTTCAAGCTCCGCGAAGTTCAGATTAAGATCCGAATGGAACTTTCTGGCTGCTTAAGAGGCAAACGATGATTATTTCAGCACTCTCGTATTTATCCATGACTCGTGCTGAAAAAATCAACTTTTTGCAATTCGTGACATAAATAACTATTTTGTTTCTGCATGCAAATTGTCAAAGTTCTGTCAAAAGCTGCTTAGAAGGCTAACCAGCTATCTTGTGTGAACTATCAAGTTCCAAAATTACTTAAAAATGAAGCTGCTTAGAAGGCTACCTCAAACAAGTTGCTTAGCTTATAAAGTACCCTCTTATCTGAAGTTTTGATTACTTGGAATAGTAAGAAATCAAAGCTTGTTTTTCTCAGAGATGGCGCCACCACATTAGAAGTAAAATCATTTTTCTTGTATGGACAAATCGCTGGCTTGCACTTGTTCCGCATCGCAGCGATTTGTGCCTTGGGGCAAAAAGTTGCAAATTAGAAACAAAATCATTATCCCCACCCGTTTCTTCTGGATTCATTGCAGTAACAGAGAATTGATTACATCACCATACAAATTTCAAGTTGTTTACTTCTTTTTCCTGACTCGTATTTTCCACCCGTGTTGCGCGTGATGTTTCGAGTGGATTGGTGCCAGGCGGCGCCGCTGTATATGTGAAAAACACGTGGAACACGAGCGCCGTATACGATCGCATAGCGTAACCTTCGCCGTTACTTTACACTGTTATCAAGTTTACCGCATTTATCAGAAAAGCGCCTCTACCGGCACTCTAGCAAAAACGCAGCTGATTGCTTCCCACTCGTTATAGAGAAAAAGTGTCTGAGATTGTGGGTCTTCAATTCTGCGTTACCCACAATCCACTTAGGCCATAAATTCACCAAGGTGTGCATACAGGGATACTCAAAATAACTGGGACAGGAAAAATTTACACTTTTCAAAAAAGGTTCAACTAGCTGTAACTTTTCGAAAAGGGCATCAAATATTCTCAAATTTTTAATGTAAATTCATCAACTAGTGGTCCAATTTTGGAAAAGATCGGGCTATTTTACACGAGTTTCTAGAAAATGGTATAATTACCCGATATCTAACTTTGAGCTGTTATATCTCCGGATTCAATGAACCGAATGCAATGAAATTTTGATCATTTATGACGATTATAATGAACTTTGAAAAACATTTGACTTAATTTCAAATTATTTATAGGAAAAAAAGTTATAGCGATTTCATTTATTCTATGTTTTTTTAATAAATTTGTCACTTTTTCATATGCATCCCACTACTTTTTCAATTTAATGCCGGCCATTTGGTTGCTTTCCTTCGAAATATAAATATATTCAAGTCAATTAGAGGGAATTTAAATGAACTATAATTACTATCTCGAATTTTGAAACGATGATGAATTTTTGAATAAATTGGTGTTATGTTAGAAAAATAATCTTATCGTTATAATTTTCTTTCGTGTAAAGAAAGTAAAGTTTAGTCAAAAGTTTTTAATAGCTTGTTATATTGATCACAAATGATCAAAATTTCATTGCATTCGGTTCGTTGAATCCGGAGATATAACATCTCAAAGTTGGCTATCGCATAATTATACCTTTTTCTAGAACCTTTCTAACTTCGTGTGGAATAGCCCGATCTTTTCCAAAATTGGACCACTGATACACAACTAGTTGATGAACTTACAGTAAAAATTTGTGAATATTTTATGCCTTTTTCGAAAAGTTACAGCTAGCTGAACATTTTTTGAAAAGTGAAAATTTTACCTGTTCCACTTATTTTGAATATCCCCTGTATATTTATTCCACTTATAGTTTGTCATGTAATCTCTAAACAAGGAATACGCCCAGATTATCAGGAAAACAGTGAATCCTAGAAAAATATTTTAGGGCATCAGCAAGGAGGCTGGTATAAATAATCTGAAAATTGTGAAAAGGGTCTTGGGAAGAATTTGCTATTGATTTTTTGTTTGTGTTCGGATGAGCCACTGTGACCAGCATTTAGATCTTTTGTGGCATTACCCGTATCCTTATTATTTAGTGCATGTCCGTTAATAAGAGTATAAGTTCATTAGAAACAGTACAATTTGGCGTCCCGCAGGGATCAATATTAGGCCAATTACTCTTTATCGTTATTATAAATGATATTTTTGAATCGCCCTTAAAAGGAAAACTACATTTGTTTGCGGATAATGCGTCTATTGTTTATGAAGGAAATAGCATTAACACGCCGTTTGAAGACATGCAGCATGATATGAACTTGGTCCAAAGATGGTTATATAATAATGGATTAACTACTAATGTATATATACTCTCTCTCTCTCTTCTTGGCGTAACGTCCTCGTTGGGACAAAGCCTGCTTCTCAGCTTAGTGTTCTATGAGCACTTCCACAGTTATTAACTGAGAGCTTTCTCTGCCAATGACCATTTTGCATGCGTATATTGTGTGGCAGGCCCGAAGATACCCTATGCCCAAGGAAGTCAAGGAAATTTCCTTTACGAAAAGATCCTGTACCGACCGGGAATCGAACCCGTCACCCTCAGCATGGTCATGCTGAATACCCGTGCGTTTACCGCCTCGGCTATACGGGCCCTTAATGTATATATAGCTAAAACTAACACTAAATTTGTGATTATCTCAACTAAAACTAAATTTGTGATTATCTCAAGTACTAATCGTTTTAACGATTTTACCCAGAACCTGTTCCTTGGGCAAGAACAAGTTGAAAGAGTTGAGAATGTAAACTACCTAGGTCTGAAGCTTCAACAGAACCTTAAATGGAACATCCATGTAGATTAAGTTCACCTTGAAAAAGAAAAGAAGAGTCTTTCTGGTGCTCAAGTGCATTCGCAAATATGTTACTCAAACATAATTTGGCAAAATGCACCTCTCTACGTCAGGAGCAAAATTACTGTCCCGTTGAATAAATTTACCGTCGTGCAAAGCTACTTTGGACACTTTTGAATATGGATTTGTTAAATTCAAAATATGGTTCAAATCTGTCTTTGGGACTATTATGAAGCAATATTTTCCCCTTCATTTGGTTGAAATTGTTTTTCAAACAGACCAAGCAATAATGTCAGGACGATGAAAAACATCGACTAAACCAAAAAAATATATTTGTTGGATTTAATCACCGTTAACTAGTAACTTGAATTGTAACTTGTTCTGTGGCTTAGTTGGTTAAAGCGCCGGACTAGCGATATAGAGTCGTGGGTTCGAATCCCACCAAAACATGGGGTATTTTTTCCACAAATTTATCTCTCAATTCGACACTGATTTTTCATTTGGCCCTAACTGACATTTTAGAGTTCTCTTCATCGATCCTCTCTTTGTGTTATCACAGAATGTGTATTGAGTTTTCCAAAGATTTTTTGATTGAAATGCGAATAAGACGACTACATGTTGATATAGAAACAAAAAGAATAATGATTTTGTTTATTTTGATCAAGTTATTAGCGAAAGAGAGAGTCGACGAAGAGAAATCGATCAAGTCAGTTAGGCCCTTAGGAAAAATCATTGTTGAATTTATCAATTAAACACACACCATGTCTTCGAAAAAAGTTTGAGGTTTTTCGTCAGGCTTCGTTTCAGATGGGAGGTTTTGTCAAACAAAAGAAGAAGTAATCGTCAACGACTTTCGCACAGTGAAAAATTTCAGACTTCAGAACCCTTGAGAAATTCTTATATAGATTTCTGTAAAAAATATTGAACGAATTTCTTGAACGACAATCTGGAGTGACCCCTAATGAAATTGTGTAGATCAGATCTGCCCAACCTTTTGGGACCGTGGGCCACAGGTTAGGCTTCACATCAGACGGTTACCATGGTAGGTCAGAAATTGAAATTAGTAATCTTGGGAATCTATATGCTCAGTCAAAAAATTCTGTCAAAAAGGTAAATTACATTTCTGCAGATGAATTACACATGTTCCTATTAAAATTTTCTCGGAGTTATTTTATTGTTTTCAAGTTTTTGTCAAAGTTTCCTTTGAAAATTTTGAGAATTTTACCTTGTAATACCTGTTGAATTTACAATGCTCTATTGTAATATCAATGAAATGTAGAAATTTGGGAAAAAAATGCATAAAGTTCAGAAAGACCATGCTTTGCGGGATGCTAGATTTAAGGGATGATTTTAACAACCTCCAGTCGCACAGAGGTCCAAATTTGAGAAAAGCTGGCAGAAACTCAATTTTTGAACATGCCTTATATGGGATACATTATATTGAGCATTCATCCATAATACCAGGAGCACTAAATGGCGTGTAAAAAAATTAGAAATATTGATTTTGTATCTTGTTACAGCATTGAATAGCTGCTGATGGAGAAAATGCTGGATTTTTGTTAAAGAACACAAACAAGTTCAACCACTACAAAAGTCTATTGATAGGGTAATTGTTCCCATCGTTGCGGTAGTACCTATTGTTGCGGTAATGGCAATTGAGCACTTTTTCGACTGAAATGTTACCAAAAGGTATTTTTAATAGATGTATGGTGCTTAAATTATGAGATTGCACCATTTGTTTGCTTATGATTTGCCCAAAACCCTATTTTAAAAAAATATTTTCATAAATGTGTTTGCTGCTGTGTTCCTATTGTTGCGGTAGTGTTCCTAATGTTGCGGTATCCCATATTATTTCAATGGGATACCGCAACAATAGGAACAAAATACCGCAACATTAGGAACACATACCGCAACATTAGGAACACAATGATCTTTCAGATAAAAACGAATAAAATGCTCATAACAACATCAAAGTGGCAATATTTCGTTATTTTCCCGTAGATTAAGGATGGATTTTATTATTTTCAATTCAATCCATGTAAAAAGTTTGCTTGGGGCGATACAATTGTGGTTTAAACATGAACCCAGCGCTTAACTCCTCCATGATCGGATCAATTACCCTATAAGTAATACAATAGCTTTCAAAAGTTTAATTGTAAGTTCTTGTGTATATCGGACATCTGCAATAGAGCAAGAGATCAAAATAACACTTTTGGTTCAAAAATTGACATTACATGTCATTAGTACGAGAAATTCTTACAGTTCGACTTCAAAGTGTCTTACAAATCGCTCCCCGCTACTCCCCGCGGGGAGATTCCATTCAAATGTTCGTTTATATATGCAGAATCGATTAAAGAAAAATGCAACTGCCAAGAGCTGCCAAAACAATAGCACCATGATGATATGTGTATAGTAAAATTGTATGAAAAACATCAATTTTGTTCAGATTTTGTTCGAAGAAATCGACAAAAAATGAAAATGCCTTTAAAATGAAATTGAACGCGAAATCATGTTCCAATACATTCATATAGGCTAAAATTAGCAGACTACTATGATTTGGCAATTTTTTGCCAGGTATTTTCAAATCTGGACCACTGTGAGTCGGGTGAGTTCTTATGTGCTTTATGGAGCTCAACCCAGCTCTAAATTTCATTTTTCTTTATTTTTTTTATGACATTTTACACTAAGAGTGCATTCGTGTCAGCATTTTTTTTATTGTTTCCAACTAGAAACTCATAAATCTGAATTATTGACTCTCCTAGCTGTAAATACACTTTAATAAAAATTTAAAAATTCCTCCCAGCTCTGGGAGAGAGGAAGGGCATTGTTTTAAAGTTTTGGAAAAAGGTTGATTGATCTCCATTACAGCCAAATTCTCGATTTCAATAAAAAAAAAAAGAAAAACAGGTGAACCAACGTCTGGCTAAGCGTTTTAGTAAGCTCTAGGGGTTGTGCACTATCAATATTTCACAAAGATATGTCAAGTCATTCTCGAAAAACGGTGCTTTTACGAAACTGTTAAACTGTTGCTAATTTAACCAAACCGTCTAGCGGCATGGCGTGCTTGAGGAAGTTTTTCAATACAATAACGAACTTCGTTTTAACTGTTGGTAAACATGATTAATCCCCGCAAACGTGAGATATAAAACTTAATTCTTGAAATTATCAGAATTTATCATCACACAAGATTGAGGACCCTGATAGCGACAGTTATAAAAGCATTTCGATTCCCAGTCAGTCCAGAAACTTTTCGTAATGCAAATTTCCTTGAGGGAGCGTCCATGAATGCATTTTAGGGGGGGAGGGGAAGTCTGGAACGTGTGGCAAGCCATGTATTAGGTATAGGAAAATATGCACAGTTCGAAAAAAAACTGTAAAATTATGACGAATCTAATGTAACAAAAGGACCCCGTCATATATTATGGAAAATTTTGTGCGATCTTAAAATAACATTGCAGCTATCTGTTAGAAAATATAAAGTAAAATTCAGGAATCTTATAGATCGTGACGTGAGTTTCGACTGGAAATTTGTTGAATATTTTAACTGGCTTTCTCAGTCTGTGGAAATTCAAAACGACTAGATCTTTGGGGTGTGAGTAGCACGCCCGAGCACTCTCGGCTATCCAGCTTGTTGTATAGCAGACAGTCAAAGTTAAACTGCTTCTACCATAACAAACGAATGGCCGACCTGCTTCGACTGCTGCAGACAGTGCTGAGAGAGACAACGGTGAAAGCCGTCATAGCTGCGAAGAGCTGTTTGAAGCTGATGACGGAGAGTGGCTGGCATTATTTATAGTAGATTTTAATGTTAGCATAGATAGATTTAAAACTAATTAGAAACGTACATGTTTAGTCTTAGTTTACTCAGTCTGTACAGCGTATGCTGAAGATGTAGTTAATAAATAAATAAATAGATGCATGTAAAATTCAAGCGAATATGCTTTAAAATCTGTTAACAAGCCGTCTGACCAGCAGCGGGCTGCTCGACTGACGTTAAATGCTGATGATTTACAGATTTCTGCCACAAATTTAAGTTGATCTTCAATTTACGTACAGTTTTACTTTCATTTTTTTTTGCAGTGTGCTGCAAGGATGGAGGGGGAGTAAAAATCGGCCATAAAAGGATACATAATTTTTAGACGCTCCCTGACCTCCTTGAGTATCTTCATACGTGCCACACGATATACAGGAGATGGTCAAAATGTTTGAGATAGGCAACATTTTTTCTCTCACAAAAGAGTTCAACAAGCTGTAACTGTAAAGTGCATGAAAAAAACTCATTTTGACTATTTGTCAACCTATCATTGGTACAAATTAGAGCTCGATTGATTAATTTCTCGCGTAGTTAGAACCGTTCTGGTAAAACACTATTTTTAGACAACTTATTTTTGAACTGTCATATCCCGGAAACCAGTAAACCGAATTGAACGAAATTTTGAACGTTTATCAACAATATATTGATACTTGATACAACGTTATAAAATGGAATATTTTCTCACAACGAATAAATTTACACTGGTTTGACATATCCACCCATATAGAGGAAAATAAGTTTAATTTACAATACCGCACTGTAATTAATAAATGTGTTCTTCCTTTAATCCAAATAGGCTCTAATATATCTTTTTGTATCCGTATTAACAAGATTCTTAGCCCTAGGCTAGTTCATCTCGAGACCCACGCTATCCTTCCCTTCCGAAGGAAGAACTCACATTTTGTGAGTTTGTCTGGAGTGGGATTTGATCCCAGGTCCTCGGCGTGCTTTAACCACCAGGTTAGGTATCTTTATTAGAGAGATTTTCAGCCCGAGGCTGGTTCATCTCTTCTTTAACCACCACACAAGGTCCACTCCTCTAATATATCGACACTGATTTTTCATTTGGGCCAAACTGACATTTTCGAGTTCTCTACATCGATCCTCTCTTTGTGTTATCACAGAATGTATATTAAGTTTTTCAAAGATTTTTTGGTTGAAATGCGAAGAAGACGAGTACATGTTGCTATAGAAACAAAAAGAATAATGATTTTGTTTGTTTTGATCAAGTTATTAGCGGCAGAGAGAGTCGACGTAGAGAAATCGATCAAGTCAGTCAGGCCCTTATGAAAAATCATTGTTGATATCTTTATTAGAGATACTTCTGTTCTCAAAAATAGAAAATTTTTGAATGTCAAAACTAAAATTTAATGATTTACATCATTACATTTACATTTTTTCCAAAAAAAATCCAAAAAGTTTTAATGAAAAAGTTTTTCCATGATAACTTTTTTCAACGTTCAAAAAGTACCTATGTTTTAATAACTTGTGAAGCATTAATATATTGTTGATGAACGTTCAACATTTCATTCAATTCAGTTCACTGGTTTTCGAGATATGGAAGTTCAAACATAAGTTGTTTAAAAAATATTATTTTACAAGAACGGTACTAGCTTAAATTTTTACCAATAATGCACTACAAAAGTTTGACAAACAGTCAAAATTTTAGAATTTTCGATTCACTCTATGAAAAATTACAGCATGTTGAGATTTTTGTGAGAGAAAAAAAAAGTTGCCTATCCCAAACATTTTGGCCAGCCCCTGTACTCATGCAAAAAACGTCATTGGTAGAATACTAAGCTGAGAACTATATTTTGTCCCAGTGCACAGTGTACAAATTCGAGCGAAAAAACGGATGCAATTCAGTTCCAGTCGCTAAGCAATTGACAGATACCCATTCCTAAGCAAAAAACTCCGAGGAATTGAATGGTGCCAACCCCCTTCCAGAAAAACGTCGGCAAGTGTCTCATTTTGGCCATTTTGTAAATGTTTTTCACTTTTGATCACAATAAGTGTCTCATTTTGTCCAATATCCCCTATAAAATGAGAATATTTGAGAAACTCGGATGATTTTGAACAAAAAACCATACAAAATCGTTCAAAAGTCATGCTACTGCATGGAGAAACGCCAAACAGGTCGTGTCTTGCCAATCACATTCAGAGACGGTGTTCCATTTTATCCAATATCCCCTATAAATAAAGAATATTTGAGAATTTCGGATGAATTTCAATTAAAAACCATGAATAGTCATTCAAAGGCCATGCCACTTAATGGTAAAACCCCAAACGAATCGTATCTTGCACATCACATTCGGAGATGATGTCCCATTTTGTCCAATATCCCCTAGAAATAAGGAAAATTTGAGCATTTCAGATGAATTACAATAAAAAACCATGCAAAATCGTTCAAAATTCGTGATACTGAATGGAGAAACCCCAAACAGATCGTCTCTTGTCCATCACATTCAATGATGTTGTCTCATTTTATCTAATATCCCCTATAAATTAGGAATATTTGAGAATTTCAGATGAATTTCATCAAAAAAACCGTGCAAAGCCGTTCAAAAAAGTTTAAAATCTGACATTCTTAAATATTCTTAATTTATATGGGATACTGGACAAAATTAGACAACATCACTGAATGCGATGGACTAGAGATTATTTGTTTAGTGTTTCTCCATTTAGTATCACGACTTTTGAACGACTTTGCATGGCTTTTTATTGTAATTCATCTGAAATTCTCAAATATGCTTTATTTATAGGAGATATTGGACAAAATGGGACATCATCTCTGAACGTAATGGACAAGACACGATTCGTTTGGGGTTTTACCATTAAGAAGCATGACTTTTGAACGACTTTTCATGGTTTTTAATTGAAATTCATCCGAAATTCTCAAATATTTTTTATTTATAGGGGATATTGGACTAAATGGGACACCATCTCTGAATGTTATGGACAAGACACCACTCGTTTGGCGTTTCTCCATACAGTAGCATGATTTTTCAACGATTTTGCATGGTTTTTTGTTCAAATTCTTACGAAATTCTCAAATATTCTCATTTTATAGGTGATATTGGACAAAATGAGACACTTATTGTGATCAAAAGTGAAAAACATTTACTAAACCAAGTTTTTCAACATTGCGTCATGATGTTTTTTGAAATACTCAGGGTTTCTCTCAACTTTTTTTGGATTTAAGTTTAATATATTCAAATATTTGTTTTACAAATTTAGGGGAAAATGGCCAAAATGAGATACTTGGCGATGTTTTTCTGGAAAGGGGTTGGCACCATTCGATTCCCCGAAGTTTTTTGCTTAGGAATGAGTATCTGTCGTTTGCTTAGCGACCGGAACTGCATTGCGTCCGTTTTTTTGCTCGAATTTGTACACTGTGCAGTGGGAACTATTTCTTTAGGAAAAGAAAACAAAATAATTATTACTTCTTCCCTTTTCCAATGCGCGCACAAATCTCCACTAAGAATTTCATCCAAGTTTTTATAGACCTTAAATTGAGGGATTCGAAGCAAACTATGAATGAAACATAAAAAAAAATTAAAAAATGAAATGTAACACAAATTTTTTCACAATTTTTCACTCCATTTCTGATTTTTTTCTGACAACAATCAATTGAATCTTGTTGATTCTATATATCCGAGAATTGTAAGAATATTATGCAGACTTGTATAAAATACTGATAATCGTTGTCTGAGAATTTTTTCCTCACCATATTTTAACACTTTTTATCGTCGCCATAAGCCGTGGTATGTTCAGAAGCCGTCATTCCTTTGACTGAAATAACGATTTTTGCCGATTGCCAGCGTGCCTTTTGGCTTATTAAAACGACCGCGGTTTTCCTTTCTCATACACGCACAATTTTCACGATTCCATTCCACGGCATTCACCTTCGACCTCGCGTCTCCACTTCACCTTGGTCGAAATGTTGAGGAAAAATCAAGTAGCAGTTTTCCCACCGTACACTCACACACACACACGACACAAACTAATCCTCGTCTCCAGCGTTGGTGACTGCGAGGAAATCCTCGGAATCCCTGATTATTGCACTCCAGATAGCAATTTTCCTCCCTTCAGACACATCATGCACATTGCACTTCCGTTTTTGTTCAGCACTTTTTCATCCTTCTTCTTTCTACTTTTGCTCCACAACTCCTTCCTGCTGCAGCCTTCCGCGGAGCATCTGTATGCAGCAGCGCAGTCTTCCACACACAACGTACCAGCATACACACAATACCGTCAGGCAGAGGAATAATCTATTAACACCACACACTGGTGCTACCTATAGCTACAACATACTGCTGCACTGTGCTGCTGGCTGCACTGCAAGAACGCTACGGAAATACGTGTCCAGTCCTTTAGAATACTCTCCGGCGACTGAACCTGCTGAACCCCGAACCCGATCCGTGTGGAAAATTTCGCAACCGCGTTCTGTTCTGGCGGGCAGGTTGACGTAACGCGGGTCCCGAACTCCCGAGGACCTCCGACGACCGAATCATATGACTCCGGAAAGAGAGCAGCGTGAGAGCATGCATCCGGTGAGTGTGTCACCCCTTTCGATGACGTGTTTTTTTTGGGTTCCATTAGCACCATCAGGTGTTCTTGGAAAACAGAATGACGACGACGACGGTGCGGTTGGAGGTTGAGTCGGGGATTCCGGGTGCAACACGCAATCAATCCTGAGTGGCGAAAGTTTTCTGCTTCAAAAGAACTCACTCTCTCGTCTCTGCGATACGACGACGATGGCGCGGAAGTGAAGAGCTTTTGGCGCGCATCTGCGAACGTAAACAAGACGCTGTTGCGTTGCTTCACTGTGAGCTGATGGGACACAGACGTGGGAAACAAACTGTACAACCACGCGTCTCCATCATTGATTTGGACAAAAGTGTGCAACTTTCAGGAACTTTTTTAGCGTGGTCGAGAATTCAGAGCGAGCTTTGAGAGAACAAAGAGAATGGACAACCGCATGGAAAGCTGCGAAGCCGGCCATACAAGCAACCATGCGTCTCCATCGCCTTCATTCGTCAGCATGAGCGCGCACAAATGGCACGGCGATCATCTAACACTAGTTTTGGATTCCGACTAAGATTCAACGTGAAAATTACATTTCAGTCTTGGTGAAATTCAAATATTGCCCTTTATTGAAATTGAAATTGAAAACTGGTGTACCAAACCATGGCTGTTTTTTTTTCAACCGAATTGAACAGAAATTTGAACCTACAGCTAAACAAATTCCAACTGAAAGCTTATAACTATGCATGGAGACATTCAAGCAGTTTATTCTCAAATGCCGCTGGGAAGGAACTGTTACCGAAGTCTGCACATCGACTCGCCTTGTTCGCCTGTATTTCCCTGGGTAGACGCGTAGTATTCTTCGTCGCGTCCAGCTATTTCTCTCCTTTTCGCTTTCATGACCAGAACGCCGATTTGATCATTCCGCACCTCACCTCATTTCGATTGAGGTGACATAACCAGGAGATACTCCCTGAGTCAACGCTTCCAAAAATGGTCCAGCATAAGCAAACTCCGGGTGGAACGAAGAGCGGCTCCTTCCTCCATTGGTTGCGTAGCTGGTTGAACTACCCCGCTGGAGCTCAAAAGCAAAACATGACTGGGTATCAACGCTTCGTGCTCCTCGCTCTCCAGCGGTAGGTAAGTCAGTTCGGGCGCGAATTCACCAGAGATTCGAGTTCAGCCAGTACCATATTCAAAACTTCGTCGTCGGGAAGTCTATCCGTGAGCAGACAGCTAAGACCATTCTTCACGGAACACACAAGTCTCTTCCACGCGCCACCCATGTGAGGCGCGTACGGAGGATTGAATTTCCACTGGGTCCTTTGGTTGGTGATCGTGGAGCCAAGCGATTCGTTGACCGAACGTAACTGTTCGGACAGTTCGCTGCTAACTCCCTGGAAATTTGTTCCCTGGTCCGAATCAAACTCCTAGGAGCTCCTCTACGTACAGTATGACCCATAAAAAATGCGACATTCCTTTTTTGCGGTATTTAATGATTTTTAATTAAATAATCCTAATGAATTCAACTTTTTTGAATTAGGATATAATAAGAAGGTCATTGTCATACAGGATCTCTAAAATTTTTGTCAAAATATTCATTGGTTATGTACAGGGGATGGTCAAAATGTAAGGGATAGGCAACTTTTTTTCTCCCACAAAACAATTCAATATGATGTAACTTTTCATAGAGTGCATCAAAACATCTCAAATTTTGACTGTTTATCAACCTGCCCAGGTAACCACTAAGCATTTGAATAAGCCGTGTATCAGCTCGTATTATGCATTTAAATTGCTTGCTGCCCTACATAAGCAGTTGGAATGCATAATTGCCTTGAGTTAGCATAAGCTGTGCTGCTCAAATGCTTTTGGCTGTTAATTAGCATTTCAGCTGCTTGAAGTGTTTTCACTTGGGGGCAATCAGAATGCTTTTCAACTGCGCTTCAAATGCTAGGAGCCAAAAGGTTGGGAGATATGTTACGCATTTGGCAACACATATTGTCTCTCTCTTACAGAGCCTATGCTTCTGTTTACAAATTTGTGCATCTTATTTGTTTCTTCATTTTCCCCTACTCATCCAAAAGCACCAAAGAAAACATTACTGCAGCTGGATTGGATTGAGAATTTGTCCATAAAAAAATCACCAATTATTCATCATTTTGTCGGAAAATGTGTGCCGAATAGGTGGATGCTTTGGTGGATCATAGGATTGTTTGAAAGAGGGAAGAAAGAATCATATTCCACAGATATTTAGAAGAAGGGATTGTAATGCTCTACTAAAATGAAACATCTCAATGAAAACAGGTTTTGGATGTTGAATCTGAAGCTGTTATCGAATCATTCTTTATATTGGCGATTAAATCAACGCACGCCACCGGAACAGCTTTAGCATTGTGGTTCAGGAGCAACAGAATCAGAAGCAGATATGATTCATCAATCTCCGGATCGTGAGTTCAAACCTAATTCACCACAAAAATCAGCAAAAAAGTACCACCTAGCACCGGCTGGAATATGGAAGGACGATGAAGCGGGGAAGCTGGCTGAGAGAACGAGAAGCAGACGTCAATCTATTTTTGTTTTTTTTTGCTCGACGAGGCGTTACGCTTCTTTGACATTTCGTCACGACGTTCCTGAAGGGATAGCACTAAGACAGCCCGTTATTTTGCCAAAACCTGCTGTGAAATAGCACTATAGGCGCATATACGGCCAATTAGCATTAAACGCTTTGTCGTAAAGGCTACTATAATGCTGAAGGAATGCTATTATAAGTGCTTACTGGTTGTTTGGGTGTTATATGTGCATCATTGGTAGAAATTTGGACTCGATTGCATAATGTTTAGCAAAGTAAGAATCGTTCAGGTAAAAAACTATTTTTAGACAACTATTTTTTGAGCTGCCATATCTCGGAAACCAGTGAACCAAATTGGATGATTTTTTTAACGTTTATCAATAATATATTGATACTTAATACAACGTTATAAAATGTAATATTTTCTCACGGCGATTTAAGTTATACCGGGTAGAAATTTTTGCCCATATTGAGGAAAATAAGTCAAATTTACAATACCACACAAAAATTACTAAATGTGTTCTTCCTTTAATCTAAATAGGCTCTAATATATCTGATTGAAGATAACTTGAGAACAAATGTGGAAAATCTTTGGACATCAACACTAAAATTTATTGACATTGACGTAAAAAAATTACATTTTTTCGAGAAAAATCCAAAAACTGTCAATCCATGATAACTTTTCTCAACGTTCAAAAAGTTTCTATGTTTTAATAGTTTGTGAAGCATTTGTATATTGTTAGTGTACGTTCAGAATTTCATTCAATTCGGTTCACTAGTTTCCGAGATATGACAGCTCAAAAATGAGTTGTCTAAAAAATAGTGTTTTACCCGAACGGTTCTAACTTCGCGAAAAAATATTCAATCGAGCCCAAATTTGTACCAATGATGCACATATAACAGGTTGATAAACAGCCAAAATTTGAGATTTTTTGATGCACTCTATGAAAAGTTATAGCATGTTGAACTTTTTTGTGAGAGAAAAAAAGTTGCCTATCCCAAACATTTTGGCCATCCCCTGTATATGGGATACCTTATAATTGTAAACAATTTCTAAAAAAAATAAGTTTTCCTCTAATCTTCAGAGCAAAATGAATTAAGATAAAAACTTTTAAACACATGAAAACCATGACGAAATATGTACTCTTCAATACGCCCACGTTTGAAAAATGTTTTGAAAATAATTTGAAATGTTTAGGAACCAAAAACTGAAAAAGGTGCTACATATTAAAAACCGTATTTAAGATAAATTAATAAAAAACTTAACACTGTTTGAACATTTTTCAAAACAATTTTTTGTTGATGAAGGCTTATAAACCTACCTTTATAATAGGTACAAATACTAAGTACTTAAAAACAATTTCATGCTTAAAACATAATATTTTCTAGAAATTATCATTTGTCAAGTAATTCAAATTTCAGAAAATGGCTCTTAATTTATAAGTCAATATTTTTTTTCGTTCTTGTCCTACGAACCAACGAACTCCTGAATACCTTATCCAGCCATAAAAGTACTATTTTGAAAATAAAATTTGTTTGAATGTGATTGAAAGCAATTGAAAGAAAATTATATCCTTAAAAAACGGCCTCTGGCGCGTGGACGATTTCGACATCCATATGTTCAACGTTATATTTCCAAAGGTATGTGCATGAAATCAGTCTATGTTCCTTTGCCATTTTCCGATTAGTGGCTCTACTATACTATCCAATACATGCAAGGTTAATCAGTTCTAAGTAGGGGAACGATGACTTTGAAAACTGTCGCATTTTTTATGGGTCATACTGTATTACAACACTATTAGGCTATTGAAAGAAATATCTAAACAACTTTCTTTAAACTTTTGTTCGATTAGTTGTGCTGTTTTCGCTTTTGAAATATTTATTCGACACTTTTTTCAACACATACTCTTGTTCAACTGTCAGCGCTTTTATAGAACACTTGTTAAAATGGCATGCTTATTAGTGGTTCTGAATTGTAACTTGGGTAGAGCTACCGCTCTGGCTTGAGCAGCGTCGCTTAAAGAGCAGCAAATTTTGATTCGTCCGGGGGAAAACGCTTCATTTTGCAAGTACTGAGAGATGGGCGATTTTAAATAGATGTTCGCAACATCGATGTTTTTGTTTCGATTAGGGGAGACTGAGGAGACTTGATCCCTGGGGAGACTTGTTCCCCCCATATTTGCTCGGAATCAAAAACATTTTTTTTCTAGCATATTTTTTCCAAAACTACTCTTGGACAAACGACTATGTTTTGGCTACAAGTGATTACAATTGTACATTGCATTATTTTTTAACGGCTGATGGTTTGTTTTCAGTCCTTCAGAAATCTTTTAGGCGATTCCGAAAAATATCAATAACTTTGTGAAAATTGTACCAAATCGTGTCAAAATTTTACAGCACATAGTTTAAATAAAATACTTTCAAACTTATTTATCCAAATAAGGCTGTTGTTAACATATTTTAATTATTTCAGCTTAGTATACATAACAGTGACATGGGGAGACTTGATCCCTCGAGGATTACACACACATTATACATGTGAAAAATAAAATTCTATTCGGAAGCCTCTATTTACTTGGAATTCTAGTCTTTTCAACGATAAAATGTGTCAGATAATTATAGCTTTAGTACAAACCAAGAAAAGGGGGATCAAGTCTCCCCATTTTGAAAATACGGCATATCCTTAAAAATTAAGGAAATCTTACAATTTCAAACACTCCATATTCATCGAAAATACAAGAAAACTCGAAAAGAAAATGAATAGGAAGACTCTGGGATTATTTTCCCTTTAAATAAACCATGTGCTCAAAGGGGGATCAAGTGTCACCCATTTTTTTTAAATACATCATAAGACATGCCTCCATAAAAACACAGTTTTGAAAACTTTAACAATAATTTAAAGGCCTTCTGTTGTGTATTAACTTGCAATAGATGTTTACCTGCCATTTTGTACGGAAATCGGATCTAGTTTTGTGTTTTTTCTTAAAGTTTCAGGTAAATTAAGAAAAAGGGATCAAGTCTCCCCAGTCTCCCCTAATCTAAAAAATCGATGTTGAAACCCCACAAAATCGATCGCATCGATTTTTTACATTCGATTTTTCTTTCGTTTCAAAAATCATTGGCGTAGCTGGTATATTTACCTTGGGGGGGCGGGTTCTGACTTGAGATTACTTTTAAGCGGCATGGGCGCCAGATATGTAAATATGCAAATATGCACTGAAGTTTTGAGGAATCAAAATGACTGTTTAAATTTGTTTCTAGTTTCGTAAACTATATGAGTGTAAACAATTCCTCCAGGATTTTTTCATAGCTTGCTGCAGTGATTCCATCTTGAATTCATCTAGAAATTCCTTTAAGAATTCATCAAGGGATTCACCCACACATTTCTTCGTGGATCTGTGCTGGGATATCTTCAAAGGTTCCTTCAGTGATTGTTCAAGTGCTGTTTTCGAGGTTCCCTTCAAGAATTTTTCCAGAGATCCTTTAAGGTATTTTTGCAAATATTCCTTCAGAGATTTCTTCAAGAATTTCTACATATATTCCTTTCAAAATTCCGCTAGAAATTGCTCCAATAATTCCATATGGAATTATTAGAAATATTTCTGCAGGAATGTCTTCCAGAAATTCTGTCAGAAAATTTTACTTGACATTATTCAAATATCAATACAGGAATTTCTTTAAAAAATTGTACAAAAACCATTAGGAATCCGTCCAAGTATTCCTTCAATATTTCGTGCAGAAATTACTGCAGACATGGATTTCTTCAAATTTTTATGCAGGGACTTCCACAGAAAATCTTACATGAATTCGCTAGGAAAGCTCTCGTGAGATTTTTAAAGAATTCTTCATCATGGGGTTTCTTCACAGGTTTCTCCAAGATTCCCCCAGGGATTACCCTGGGAATTTCTTCTGTGATTCTTTTGGGATCAACTTCCAGGATTATTTTGAAAATGCCACCGAAAACTCTTCTTGGGATTCCATCAGAAATTCCTCCCAGAATTCTTCCAGAAACTCCTCCATGAATTAATCTAAGACTTTTCCAGGAACTGCTTGAAGATTCCCTTAGGAAATCTTCTTAGCTTCGTAGCTTTAAAGCTACGTCCTGGGGTTTCTTCGGGAACTCCTTCAGGAACTGCTACAGTGATTGCTCTAAATGTTCCTCTGCATACTCTTTATAGGATTTCCTCTGGAATTTCAGAGATTTTCCTTAGAAATTGATGCTGGGATTCCTCCACGAGTTCCTCAAGGAATTCCTCCAAAAAATCCTCCAGGATTCCTCTGGGAATGGGTTCCTTTAAAAAATCTGACAGGGATTCGTCCGGTAATTCCTCTAGGATTTTTTCAGAAATTTTACCAGAGGTTCCTGTTAGGATTCTTCCAGAGATTCCTTTAGAAATTCCTCCACAAATTTGTCCAGAAATAGTTCTCGGGGAATTCCTCTAGGAATTTCTTCAGAAATTTCTTCAGGGATTCCTCTAATTCTTCTAGAGATTCCTCCAGGGATTCATTCAGGGATTTCTTCAAGAATTCCTCTAGGAATTTCTCTTGGAGTTCCGCCAGGAATTTGTCCAGAAGATCCTCCAGGCATTCCTCCTGAGGTTCCCACAGAAATTGCTTCATTAGGAATTCCTCCACGGATTTATCCATGAATTCCTCCAGAGACGGTTCGATGTCTCTCTCTCTCTTCTTGGCGTAACGTCCTCACTGGGACAAAGCCTGCTTCTCAGCTTAGTGTTCTATGAGCACTTCCACAGTTATTAACTGAGAGCTTCCTCTGCCAATGACCATTTTGCATGTGTATATCGTGTGGCAGGCACGAAGATACTCTATGCCCAAGGAAGTCAAGGAAATTTCCTTTACGAAAAGATCCTGGACCGACCGGGAATCGAACCCGTCACCCTCAGCATGGTCATGCTGAATACCCGTGCGTTTACCGCCTCGGCTATATGGGCCCCTGGTTCGATGTATAATCTCAATTTTTGACGAATAAATCATCCCATGAACTTGTACTCCATGCAGCAAACGGATCATTTTATGGCTTTGCAACATTTTAAAATATCGAATCGATGTGGAAAACATCGATTCAAAACTTCTGATTGAATCGGTAAATCGATTCTGCTGGCCGATTCGAATCGATTCACAAAAATCGATGTCTCAGCTATACTTGCCCAATACTATTCGTCATATCTTCACCTTACAAAGGAGATGCATTCAACATATGCTGCGCCACGGCACTTTTTTTGCGGAGTCACCTATAAGATCAAATATTGGTACGTGGTGTATATTTTGAACAGAGAAAACGTTTTTCTAAACATATCACATATCTCACATAGAAGAAATTCGGAAAGAATATTTTGATAATTTAAAAAAAAAATTTTTGGAGAAATATTCAAGAAATCCTCGGAAAAATTCCCGTTGGAATTCTTGAAGAGATTCCTAAAAAATTCCCGAAGGATATTGGATGTGATCGAAGTAGGAATGGGTGGTCACCCTATCATCGCCCAGGGTTCATGGCTGCACTTTGATCGAGCCATCAGCATTAACAAAAATTAAGGCGACGGAGTTCTCACCAAGAACTCCCAACGCAGCAGAAAATGTGCCCCTCAAAGAGAGCACTCGTCGGCAAGTCTTGGCCCCACAGGAAGGTCCCGGCGGACCCCACATGGCACCGAGCTGAAGGCGCATCGTCAGCTTGAAATGCGCACCGAGCGGACCGAACGGGTCCGCCTCGATCGTACGACAACCGTACAGTATCATTCTCTATCAACCAGCGCGGCTACAAAGTATCACAATGTGGCCATTTGGAAGGGAGGAAACGTTTGAACACAGCAATATCACAACGCACGATGTGATTTCTTATTCCATGGACGGCGGCTTGTCCTAGTGGCCGTTATCGTTCTCATCGTCTGGCGGTGGCGGCGAAACATGAACCGCTTGAAATCACTGGAAGCGGCGACGAGGAGGAACCAGCTAAACGTCTAAGCGGGCGTCACCCGACGCCCGCCGAGTCAACAATTTTGGTGCACCCGGCACCAAGAAGGACGTCTCGGATCGGTGCACACGGCACCAGTGGAATTAAATAAACAATCAAACTCTGTAAAATTCAAGATAATATAATGTCAGTCTAAGTCAGAACTCCGCCGCGTCGAGTTGTGAATCAATATCACCGCCGTCAGTACTACTATATCCCAGCTGCATTGTACGGTCCTTGCGGGAGCGGGGCCAGTAGCTGTTGGACATCTTTCAGATATCCTCTATGAATTTTTGGCCTTGAATACTTCTAGGCATTACCATAGACGGAGAAGAATGAACCACGAGCTCGCTGCACTTTACGGCGAACCCAGCATCCAGAAGGTGGCCAAAGCCGGAAGGATACGGTGGGCAGAGCATGTTGCAAGAATGCCGGACAACAACCCTCCAAAGCTGATGCTTGCAACTGATCCGGTTGGCACAAGAAGGCGTGGAGCGCAGAGAGCACGATGGGCGGACCAGGTGGAGCGTGACTTGGCCAGCAATGGGCGTGGATGGAGAACGGCAGCCACGAACCGTGTATTATGGAGAAATATTGTTGATTCAGTTTTATCTTGAATTTGATGAATATTAAATAAAGGAAAAAATGGTAGTTGATCTGTAAATAAAGGAAAAAAAAATGGTAGTTGAATTTGATGTAATACTAAATAAATGAAAATGAACTTCTAGGCATTCTTAAAAAAAATCCTGCAGAAAGTGGCGAACCAGTCTTAGGAGGCATCATTGTAGAAACTTCTGCAAAAATTGTTGGATTTGATTAGATAGGGTATCTGTTCCTTCACTATTTAAAGCATATACGCTCCAATTTTCATCCTACTCAAAACAAAGGAATGAAGTGCTTTTAATTTTGTATTCTATTTTTGAATTTTTGTTAGAACTGAGCACGAATGATAATATAAATTACGTAAACATCGGTGCCGTACTCGCTTTGTTTTCGAATATGATAAATTTGAAATTGTAAGATTACTAAGAGTATGTTGATCCTACTAGGAATTCTCAAAGATTTTTTTCTACAATTTTTTGGAGGAATTTCAAGAAGAATCATTAATAAATGTTGGTGAAACTCTTGACTAAGATGTTTGATGGAAAATAAGAATGAATTTTTCAAAAAGATTCCCGAAAGAATTTTGAAGGAGCCTTATCAAAAATTGTAAAAGTAAATTTTTAGAAGAGTTCCCAGAGGAATGCTTGCAAAACTTGCTGAATGAATCCTAGGGAAAACTCCTACAGTTGATGGATATTAATGAATTCGTTGGGAGGAACTCCAGAAGGATTTTTCGAAAGACTTCGTACGGAACTCCCACAGAAGTTTCTCTGAAAATTTTCTTAGAGGAACTTCTATAGTAATTCTTGGAGATTAAAAAAATATCCGATAGATTCCTTGGAAATTTTCTGGAGGAATTCTAGGATGAATCTCTTAATAAAACCTCCTTGAAGAATCTTTGGAGAATGTTTTCGAAAAAAAGCGTTGCAGTAATTTTTGGAGGAATCCTTGGAATTTTTTTAAGAAATCTTCAAAAGAACGCCAAGATCGAATGCGTAAGGAAATGACAAGATATTTTTTGGAGAAATTTCTGAAAGGCTTATGTAAAGGAATAATTGAGAAATCCTTGAAGAATCTATGGAGAAATACTGAACTTCTGTAGAAAAATCATCAAAGGTAATTCGGGGGATCTCCTGAAAGAGGAGGAATATATGAAGAAAATCTTGAAGGACTTCTCTTCCTCGGGCGGGATTCCGATGTAATTTTTTGGAAGAATATCTGGTTCCAAAAGAATCATTGGAGATTTTTTGTAGCATTTTTTTTCCTGGAATTTTTTAAAGAATTCCATGGATAATCTTCTACATAAACCCTCAGTGAGAGATATAAGATAGATAGAGATAGATTGATAGAATCCCTGGTGGACTTCCTGAACAAATGTTTCGAGAAGCACTCGATGGTGCCTGTGCAAGAATCTTTTGAAGTATGTAGTCTGAAGTAATTTTGAAAACATACACGGAGACAACAATGTAAGAATTCATGGAAGAGTGCTTAGAGAAATACTTTTTATTATTATTAGCTTTACATGTTAGGGAGATTTTCGGCCCGAGGCTGGTTCATCTCCACTAAGAAATACTTAATGACATTCATGCATTTACCGCTTAGAAGATTCTTGAATACAAATTATCTTCCAAGAAATATTTGTTTTTTTTTTAAGAAAACGATTAAACAAACTTTACCTAATTCCTAAAGGATTACTTGGTTCAATTCCTAAAAAAATATGTTAAAAAATCGACATATACCTATCTTAGAAAAAATCTTACGCTCATTGATGGAACTCCGGAATTGCAGAAATCTCCGTAGAATTTGAAAAAAAGAATACAAAAAATAATCTTTAACGTTGGCTACTACTGCCAGCATCATGCTAATGCTGGGGGAAGATAGAATAAGACGGCCACCCTAAGCCAAAAAAATTATAACCTAAATCTAACAATGGATTACACTAGTTTCAACACAGCATATCTTTTTTCAAACTTTTTTTTTTGTTTTTATTCATGTGTATTTTAACTTAAAGCTAATTCTACACTTTTTTTTAAGTGTTAGGCATGCAAAAAATATCTTTCGATTCGTGCTGTTGAAACTTTTATAATTTTGACCCTTTTGAAAATGTGACGGCCCACCAGAGGGGTACGAAGGAACATCACGATTTTTTAAAACAAAAGTGATTAGAAATGCTTGAATTCCAAACGTTGAAATAAGATATGATTCCCTTCAGTCCTTCACATGAAAAATTCCAGAATTTTTTTGAAGTAATCCTTAAAGGATTAAAGGGAGGAATAATTTTCGGAAGGAACTTTTGGAAGGATACCGGAAGAAATCACGGTTGAAATTCCCAGAAGGAGGAATCTTTGAAGCTCTTGTATAAATCCCAGAAGCAACTTCTGATTAATTTTGGAAAATCCCAGAAGGAACTCTAGGAGGTGTCCGTCAAGAATTTCCCGGTTTAATTTTCGAAAAACTTCTGGAAGAATCCAAGAAAGCCTCCAAGAAACTCCTTGAGGAATCTCAGAAAGAGCTCGTTGAAAAATCACAAAAGAATCTTTTGACGAATTTCCAGAAGGCACTGCTAGAGGAATTCTCAAAAAAGGAAATCCTTAAAGGAACATTTTGACGAATCCAGGACGAAACTTCATGAGGATTCCCAGAATTAATTCCTGGAGGAACACCAGAACAAAAATGGAATAAATTTCCCAAATGGAGGAGAGCGTGCCTCTGGAGCCGACCTACTGATGCTTGAACACCAGAAGAAACTGCTGGAGTAATTTCAGTAGGAACTCATGGGCGTCCCTCGAAGAAACCTATAGAGAAATTTTAGAAAGAACTCCTAGATCAATCTCCGAAGACACACCTGGAGAAACTGCAGAAAGAACTCCTGAATGAATCTCTAGGAGGAATCTGAGAAGAAGGAACTTCTGAAGAAATGCTTGACAGAATGCATGGAGGATTATCATTCTGCAGCAGGTGAATTCGCTGCTTTTTCACTAACTGAGGTTCATCCAGTAGCAGCCCATGGCTGTAAATATATAAAAATAAATAAATAATAAAATAAAAGAAACGGCTAAGTGATGGAGACGCATGGTCATTCCATACGTACATGAGCACACAATTTGAAATTTTCAAAAAAGCAGCTCAGAAAGGTCTTTAAGAACATTGTTATTGTTTATATGTTTGAAAAACAGTCAACTTTCGATAAAAAAAAAATCAAAAAATATAGTCATAGTGGTCCAACATTGTGAAAATCATAAAAAAAAACTAATATTTTGACCATTTTTGCTTTTGAAGTTTTTTTTTTTCGATTTTGAGCGCACAAATCTCTTCGCAAACAAAAGCTGATCTTCTTATTTGAGGCTTATTAAAAGTGAGCAAGAATAAAATAAAAAAATAACAGTTGTTTAGAGCGTGCTTCGTGAGAATTGTGTGCCTGAAGTTCTGATGCACTGTTGAAGCGGGATTTCTAGACATTTGTTTTTAAACTCGAAAACTACAAAAGCTGCTCTGGCTCGTCTTACTAAAAGGGAACGAAATGTGACTAATCCCAGGAAGTTTGAAATAAAACATGTTTTTGACGTTGACGTTGATGATTCTTTTTAGTTTATTAGGCATACATACTGCTAAACACTAACCTTGTACGCACATTTAAAACAAATACACAACATTCTAATCCAACTCCAATCGTATCACTTATTTATAGTAATGACTAGTTTACTGAGTTACACGGTTTTACACTCTGATAAAAAGTTTAGGTATGAGATCAATGGAATGCTGCAGGACAAATCGAACAATATCGATTAATTCGTTCGATTTTTTTTTCACATCCAAAATTTCCAGTGCTTGCGTTAATATTATTTACTCTTTTATATTATTGTTCGATATTTATTACTGGATCAATCCAGAACTCAAAGTTTTTTTCGCAACTTACAATCGCAATTCCATAGATTTGTTAATTGTTTTGAAAAATGTGTTTTACGATAGAGACCGTGGACAAAATAGCTATATGGGAGACTAACGATTCACATCCAATGTTGCTTCTGTTTCCTTCTTCGTCTGATTTCTGGGGTAACTTTAGTGCATATAATTGAAATTCGATCATCCAAATCCTTGATAATCTGCGTCTCTTAGGTACATCTCTGAAGTCGCGTGAAAAGTAAATCTTACATACGATTATGACATCGTGCATGACGTTCCATATGATACCTAAAATTGAACACCAGTTTTAGCTTCCCCCGCAGTTGCATGTGTTCGATACAATACTCACCGGGTTTTAAACATTATATCGCAAATACGGCAGGCGAAAGCTAGCGGTGCGTGTACTTTCCGTTTGTGATTATGCAGAGTGCTTTTCAGCTGGAAAGTCTTCTGGCATATGTCGCACTCGAATGGCTTGTCCGCATTTTCATCGTCCAGTTTACGCCTTGGAGCGGGTTTTTGTTTCGGCTTTATTTCATGCGTGTGAATGTGCCGTTTCATAAGAACCCTGTAAGAATAAATGTTGATTTATATCTGATGAACTTGTTCGATAAAATTCATCAAGATTGCTAACCGTTTCAAAAAAGGCTTGCCACATATCGGGCAGAAGTACTTCGGTGCCAAGTGTGTTCTTTTGTGGTGGTACAGATTTACATAACTAGAATATGATTTATGGCATATATCGCATTCCCACTGGGGATCACTATCAGTTGCTGCTTTGGCTTGAGTTGGTTTGTCGTTAGAAGCATTTCCGTTGGTGTCTGGAACAACGACTCCAGGTGTTATGTGGTGGTCTGCATCTGGATTTTTTACTATTGGTGCTTCGTTGTGAGTTGTCTCATGATCATCATGAAGATTTTTTTTGTAATTTTTGGGTAATTTCAATGCTCGCACTCTTTTCAAATGTTTTTGAGAGCGCTCGTGCTTAATCAAATTTATCCTGGAATAGAAGGATTAGACATTGTATGAGCAAGTACAACATTTATAACAATAACTTACTTATGAACGAATCCTAATTCACAGGGATGGCACTTGTGACTTTTCGGGTTATGTACAAAAACATCGTGTTGATGGAGGTGTTCCTTGTTCGTACACCTCTTCTGGCATTTACCGCATATAAATGTATTTTTTCTTCGCTTTTTCTTTTTTTTGTAAACTATACTTGAACCTGAGCTTTGGTATTCCTCCAGCAACTCTTCTTCGCTTGCCTCTTCACTGTCGGAATGAATTTCGATTTTCACATCATGCGTTTCAATCATATCATCATCCATGGGGCTCGACTGTGCCTGGTCTGCATCCTGCTCAAATTTTTTAGGCTCAGATGTTTCCTCGGTTCCGGTCATGAAATAGGATTCGTCGTATGGCTCAGCCTTTATTTCAAACAGTGCTAACGAATTTGTCTTAGTTTTCTGCTGAATTTCTGTACAGTTGTCCGGATTTTTACTGAAAAAGAATTTTTATGTGTCACGCTGGCATTATGGTTATCACGTGTTGGAATACGTTCGCATCGTACTCTCGTGCTGTTTGAACTATTAACTCTTTGTTTATGGAGTAGTCCTGAGGTACTCTACAAGTGCGATAATAAAGATCAGTCGATTTGCAACTGCCAAAGCTTGGACATTATGCAAGGAGAATAAGTAAGATATACACTTATAGTGTTTTGTGCATTCCATCCATCCCATTACCATATTAGATCAGATTATAATAAATAGGGCACGATCAGTGAAGTACCCAGTGGGTAACTGTATTGTTTTCTCCATTTCTTGTAACTTAAACAACACAGTTACCTAAAGTTTTACTCAAACAGCATCAAATTAAGCAAGGAATCACATTACCTACGATTTTTTCACTATTTTATTGTAGAAACGGAGAATTCACCTTCCCACCATACAAAAGTTCAGCTTATATTACTATAGTTACTAGTACTTCACTGATTGTGTCCTATTCAGAAAATTTTTATCCATCAAGAAGTTTTTTAGAATCTTCTGGAAGATTTTTCTGAAACTTTCTTCAGAAGCTGTGGTATCAATGCACATATAAAACATTTCACTCAGCTCATTGGGCATCTTATTGAGAAGCGCCAGAAGGTAATGAAGGTATGCTTCTATTATGTCTGCAACCTTGTTACCTGCAGTCACTGTACCGTGGTCGTCAGTAATTCAACAATTTGTTACCATGTCGCTGGTGAATTCCCGCGGCGTGCACCCTGCTCCAATTCTTTCGGTGCATGGCTTGGCTGCACAGATAGTCCCGCTCCTGCTTCGTCATTTTCACCCTCCAGCAGAGACTGTAAGATGCCTTGAACTTCATGACAGCTTCTCCAGAATTCTTCGAATTCCGTCAGGTACTTTTGACAGCCTGCGCAAATTGATTGACTCATGCGATCGCTCGTTGATATCTGAAAAATATACAGATCGTAGAACAATAAGCGATAGTTCCCTTAGATTCCTAACTTTACCGCAATCGAAAGGAAATCCGATATCCATCGATGGAGATGCTCTTTTGCGAACACATTGACCAGCGGTGAATCGTCATTCAAACAAAGCCGACAAACTTTGGAAGGAGTTCCATGATGTTCCGGTTCTGATTTAATTGTCGTCGATGTCATTGTCTTTGAATTGTTGAAGCAACCTGGAAATAAACGTTTACCATTAGAGAAATAATAATGTAGGTTATTAAAAAAAGCCGTAAAGATTCGACAGGAAAATTCTTTCGATTTTTACTGGCTCTCACAGTCTAGGGGTTCTGCCCGACGTTTCGGCACTTTGTATTTTGCCTTTTTCAAGGGTGGACTAAAATAGAAACTACATTGGTATACAACATTGAACATTTAACATAGAACTTAAAACATATTTGTATAACATACACTGTCTACCTTTCTTCGTTAAAACCTGTTGCCGTTTTGTACATTTGGAGCTTCTTGTATGCATAAAAGTTCAAATCTTGTTACATTGAGTGTTCGGGATATGATTGGTACGACTAACACTTTTTAACAACATATATAAATTATTGGGCACAAACTATTCTGACAGACCTGCACTACACTGTTCATCGAGACGTTGTTCAACTGCTATCGAAACTATCCGTTTTGATCCTCTAGACTGTGAGAGCCAGTAAAAATCGAAAAGAATAAAAAGCCGCGTCGTGAAATTCAAAAATGTTTACTATCAGCTCACGAAACTTTGTTTATATTTACTTAAGGTCATACAGATTTTGTTGTATATAAAAAATATCGAATCGATTCAAAACGTCAAATTATATCGAAAATATCGAAACTTTAATGTCGACTTTCTATAACGAACCGATGAAGGCTCGTTTGCAGTAAAATGTGGATTAACATTTTAGAGTATTTCTGGCGTTCGATTTGAATAGGTCGTAAGTTTGATGTGATTTCTATGCAGATTCGACCTATTCAAATCGAACGCCAGATTTATTTCCTGTTGAAAACAAAGCAGTGAATTTGGTGTACTCTACAATCTCAGCTCCATAGCTTGCGCTGTTTGTGCCTAGTTTTCAAGCGCGCTTTGTTATCCGATCGTTCACAGCTGTTCACAGTTATTTAGACTGTCGGTAGTGTTTATATGTATGTCGAATGATAGCACGTACTCGGCATGAGTGAAATGATGACGAACATGGTGCAGTTCGTCGTGAGTTCTTTACCTCAAAGAGGTGGACGCCCGAGTCTATGAAAGACTCGCTGAGAAAAAACGCGGAACCACGACGATTTATGGCGGCCTCAAAGACACTTGTTTTTTTTTTGTCCAAGGAAATGGGACATCGAAAGGACTCCTGCCCCAGCGGGAGAATCGGAGGAAAAGGGAAACTAAAAAGCAAGTGAATATTGGGAACGTGCTCGTACGTTGGAATTGTGTACGGAAAGAAATTCCGCCAAAAATTCCTCCAAGAATTTCTCCAGAATTTATTCCGGGAATTAGAAGTGCCTCCGGAAATTCCTCCAGAATTTCCTCCGGAAGTTATAACTTTCTACTGGAATTCCCAAAAAAAGAAGATTTCTTCCGATTATTGGTCCAGAAATTTCTCCAGGAATTAGTCCGGGAATTTCTCCGAGAGCTCTTCAGTTTTTTTTTCTGAAATTAATCCAGATTTTCCTCCAGAAATTCTTTCAGAAAAGTCTAGCAGAAATTCAAACAGAAGTTCTTCTGGGAAACCAGGAATTCCTCAAACAATTCCTACGGATACTCCATGAGCAGTTCTTTCTGGAATCCTCCAGAAATTTATGCATAAATTTCTCGAAGAATTCCGTAAAATAAATCTTCCGGCAACTCACCCAGAAATTCCTACGGAAAAACATCCAGCAATTCCTTCAGAAATTCCACCCGAAATTCATTACGATTTTTTTTTCAGTTGTGTATTTATTTGGCTAATTTGTTATTCTTCAAGGTACACTACTAATAGGACTTTCGAGCGCACTTCATCCTCGGTACGCCACCAGAACTGGACCCATGTTGTGGGGATGTTGTGAGCTGAGCTCGCCGCTGGTTAGCCTCCGGGTTTGTCATGGCTGCATGGATTACTTTGGCCGCCATGAACTTTTCCGGAAATTCATCCTGAAATTCTTCCGGTTATTCGTTCAGAAATTCCTCGGGGAATTACTCCAGAAACCCCTCCTGGAATTCATCCAGCAATTTCACCAGACATTCTTCCGGGAATTCATTCAAAAATTATTCAGGACATTCGTCCATAACTTCCTTC